>NC_041405.2:153391466-153561466 GCF_900747795.2 Erpetoichthys calabaricus | reverse complement strand
GTTACGCTTGTGGTTGGTGAGCAAGTCGAATTACGTCCGCCACGTGCCCTCTTTCTGTTCCCAGAAGCAGATCATAGAATGGTTTTAATAATTTACTTTCAAATAATGCAAAGAGTATGTGACACGTGTTTCTCCCTAATTCTGGGCTCATCAGGCGTACACACTCACTACATCCCCTCTCGGGAATCGAATGTCTATCGTCAGCGCCAGAGTTGAAGCCACTAACATTGTGGTCAGCAAGTCGGCTAACATCCGCCATGTGCCGTCTTTCAGTTGCGAGAAGCAGATCATAGAATGGTTGAAATTGTTTACTTTCAAATTATGCAAAGAGTACGCGACACGTGTTTCGATCTAATTCTGTGCTCTTCATGCGTACACACTCATTGCTTCCCCTCTCGGGAATCGAATCTCGAACGTCAGCGCCAGAGGTGAAGCCCCTAACGTTGCGCAACGGCGTGTGGTTCGTTTATACCTCGTGTCTTCTCATGAAACTTTTATCTCGCGAATATGTTATTGCAATCTGCAGCGGGAGCGTTTCTATAAACTTAATTTAAACTTACGTTTTACACGGTGCTTTGTTTCCCTTATGAAGATGCTTGTATGCTTCAGTCGCTCGCTTCTTATTGTTTCAAACCCTTCTCAATTGTTTAATGAATTTTTTGTTCTTCGCTGTTTGCGGCTCTTCCTTCATTTCTCCCTACTGCGTTCAGTCTTTTCACGTGATTACGTGGGAGGCGTGATGACGTGACACTCAACTCCGCCTCCCACGGCCATCGAGCTGCCGTCCATTACAGTATATTGTCAAAAAAGAGGTTCCAGTTATGACCATTACGCGTTGAATTTCGAAATGAAACCTGCCTAACTTTTGTAAGTAAGCTGTAAGGAATGAGCCTGCCAAATTTCAGCCTTCCACCTACACGGGAAGTTGGACAATTAGTGATGAGTGAGTCAGTCAGTCAGTCACTCAGTCAGTCAGTCAGTGAGTCAGTCAGTGAGGGCTTTTCCTTTTATTAGTATAGATAAATAGAAAGGTACTGTATGATAGTTAGATATGAAGGACACTATATAGTAGATTTATAGATAGGAAAGGCACTATATAGATAGATAGATGTGAAAGGCACTTATAATAATAATTAATTACATAGGGAAATCACCATATAATAGATGTGAAAGGCACTATATAATATATTTGACACATTTTATACAACAGTTGTGGAACGCAGCCTGGACACAGACAGACAGACATGTTTTAAGCACCACATACACGTTTATTTACAAGTCTACTATTTACAGTGAAGTGCACATCTCCCCAAAGCTCCCCCAAAGTCCAGGCCTTCCTCACACTCAATGCCTCTCTTCGCCACCTCCACTCCTCTCCTCCATGACCTCGTCCTACTTCTCTCCCGACTCCAGCTGCTGAATGAAGGGAGGCAGCCCCTTTTATAGTCACCCTGATGTGCTCCAGGTGCCTCCTGGCAATCTTCCACTGGCACTCCCCACTGTGGTGGAAGTACCGGCTCTGCATCCGGAAGCACTCCGGGTGTCCCTGAACCTCTTCCTCCCAGCACTTCCGGGTGTGGCAGAAGTGCTGAGGTCCAGGTCTCCATAGGCCCCGGGGCACCCCCTGGCGGTGACCACGGGCCCCCACAGGTTTTGAGCTTCAAAGCTCTGTACCCGTGGTCCCCAAAGCAACCAGGGCGGTCACCCCCTCGTGTTCTGGAGGAGGCGTAAGCCCTCCTCCGGTCCTCTTGGGTGTCCCAGCTGGGTACCACCCTCAGCCGTGTGCTACACAGTATAGATAGATAGATAGACACACACACACACACACACACTAGAATGACTAAAAAGTAAAATTTAAAATGAAAGAAACTTCTGACTTGTCTGAAAGTCCTCAGTGTTGGTGTGTCACAGACATAATGAGCAGCGTTGTTCATAATGGCACTCAGTTTTGTTTTATTCTTTTCTGCACTACAAACTCCAGGGGTTCCAGAATGTGTCCCATAACTGATCCTGCCCCTTCAACTAGCTTGTTGATTTGGTGGTCCTCTCTTGAAGTGACATCACCAGCCCAGCACACCACACTGGCCATCACACAGTTGTAGAAGATGTGAAGGATGTCACTCCCCACAGTAAAGGAGCACAGTCTCTTAATGAAGAAGAGTTTGCTCTGCCCTTTCTACTATAGCTCCTCTGTGTTATTAAACCAGTCCAACTTGTCATTAATGTGGACCTCCAAGTATTTATATGACTGGATGACCTCCACATCCACTCCTTCAGTAGTGACCTGACACAGAGGCTCTTTGGTGCACTGAAAGTCAATAAGCAGTTCCTTTGTTTTGCTGATGTTAAGTTGCAGACAATTCTCAAAGTCAACCCCCCGACTCCTCTTCTCTGTCTCATCCTCCTTTTCAATAACCTCATAAGTGCAGAATCATCTGAGAATTTCCACAAGTGACCTGACCTGCTGTTATATTTCTAGTCTGAGGTGCACAGAGTGAAGAGAGAAGCAGACCGGCCTGTTCCTTGCTGTGCTCCAGTGTTGCTCACACAGTCCGTGAGTCTCTCAAACGGTGGTCTGTCTAACAGATGGTCCATCATCAGGACACCTCAGGCTTCTATCTCTTAAGTGTACTCCTTACTTTTGCAGCTTAGTAAAACTAAATGCCTGTCATTAATAGTCAGTCAGTCAGTCATTATCCAACCCGCTATATCCATAACTACAGGGTCACAGGGGTCTGCTGGAGCCAATCCCAGCCAGCATAGGGCACAAGACAGGAACAAATCCCGGGCAGGGTGCCAACCCACCACAGGGCACACACACACACCAAGCACATACTAGGGACAATTTAGGATCGCCAATGCACCTAACCTGCATGTCTTTGGACTGTGGGAGGAAACCCACGCACACACGGGGAGAACATGCAAACTCCACACAGGGAGGTCCCGGGAAACAAACCCAAGTCTCCTTACTGCGAGGCATCATTAATAGTTGACTCTACCAAATACTTTAATTCTCATAATGTAATTAAAGCCATTTCTTTTCTATCTCCCCTATTGGCTCAGGTGTATGCTCTGTGGACCACCAGAACAAAGCTGGGTATACGGCCATCATGCTGGCAGCTCTGGCTGCTGTGGAGGCTGAGGAGGATATGTCCATTATCAGGAAACTCTTTAGCTTGGGAAACGTCAACGCCCGAGCCAGTCAGGTATGTAAACTTAACTTAGAAAGTCACAAACACAATCAGCATTATTACTCGTAGTTGAAAGAAAAAGAATTTTGCAGTACAGAACAACAGTGAAGTGCACCCAGTGGCCTAAAGCAGAAGGGCCAATCAGGCAATTAGGGCACTGGGATTTGGTGCAGGGCGGCACGGTGGCACAGTGGGTAGCGCTGCTGCCTCGCAGTTGGGAGACCTGGGGACCTGGGTTCGCTTCCCGGGTCCTCCCTGCGTGGAGTTTGCATGTTCTCCCTGTGTCTGCGTGGGTTTCCTCTGGGCGCTCCGGTTTCCTCCCACAGTCCAAAGACATGCAGGTTAGGTCGATTGGCGATTCTAAATTGGCCCTAGTGTGTGCTGGGTGTGTTTGTGTGTGTCCTGCGGTGGGTTGGCACCCTGCCCGGGATTGGTTCCTGCCTTGTGCCCTGTGTTGGCTGGGATTGGCTCCAGCAGACCCCCGTGACCCTGTGTTCGGATTCAGCAGGTTGGATAATGGATGGATGGATGGATGGATGGATTTGGTGCAGATGATGGAATTGTGGCTGAGGGAGAAGCTGAATGAGATATTGGGGGATTTGTTGACTTGATGAATCTCTTGTGCTTTGTCTGTACACAGCAAGATGTCTTACTATGTGATATAAGCATCCAATGCAGATATTTAAACACTCACTGAGCAAATTCTAAGGAACAACTGCTTATCCATGCAATTATCTAATCAGCCAATCAGGTGGCAGCAGTGCAGTACATAAAAGCTTGCAGGTTCAGGTCAGGAGCTTCAGTTCATGTTCACATCAAACACCAGAATGGGGAAAAATGTGATTTCAGTCATTTTAATCGTGGCAGGATTTTTTTTTTTTTGTCAGACGGGCTGGTTTGACAATTTCTGTAACTGTTGCTCTCCTGGGATATTCATGCACAGTAGTCTCCAGGGTTTACCCAGAATGTGTGAAAAACAAAAACCATCCAGTCGATGAGAGCGTTCAGAGGAGAGAATGGCCTGTTGGTAATCTGCCTGCTAGGCATTACCAATTTCAACAAAAGCTGGCTTTCACGTAGTAAAAAGAAAAACCTGTTTTAATTGCCGAAGTGGATTTTAAGGCCAGGTTAATAATACTTCACGCAACGCATGCTGCAGCGGACGCTCCTGCTACGCAAGCGTTGAAGTGTTTATACTTGCGCGCGTACTTTGCGTACATCTGGAGGAATCCACCAGGTGACGGTGTGAGATATTATTACGGTGAGAACAGGTTCAACTTCTCTGTGTTGTTAATTGCCCAGAACACCCATTAAATTCCGATGACACCTTACCGCAATATCTCTGAAACGGATGTTTATTGATTAAATCCTGGGATGTGTCCATTCCAGCAAGCATTGGGCACGAGTGAGAAACAATCCCTGGACGAGGACTCGGCTCATCGCAAGGTGAATGCAAGCACACACATACACTCACGTCATTTTAGCGGCACCAAATCTGCATATCTTTGAAAGGAAACTGGAGCACACTGAGGACACCCAGAAGGAAAACGTGTAAACTCCAGGCAGGGAATATCAGCGACGTGACTCCCTGCAAGACAGCAGCGCTACCGCTCCGCCACCGTGTCACCGCCATGTGTGTCACTATTAACAGTATTCATTATTTAAACGAAATTACCGATTTATCTGTAAAATGTAATATACATACTTTAATGCTTTTCAAACATGAAAGTGATATCAAATATAAATCTAAGGATTCTAAATTGTGCAGAGAGTTGGAATATCATACATTTAATGTGCTCAGTGTGGCGATCTATTGCTTGCGATCCGCTGCTGTCAGGAGCAGAGAAAGCCCTAGAAAAAAAGACTGCACAGAAGACGGTATGTGAGACTTTTAAAACGTATCGTGTCAGTACGATCGGGAATATGCGACGCTTGAATATAAAAGCACCACGAAGACATCTGTATGTCGGCATTTTGCTTCACCACATCGAACCATTTATCAAATATCGAAGCACGCACATCGATCTCGTAGGATCCTCAAAGCTGCTTTCTGTCACATGTAGATAGTAACCAGAGACTCTGACGTAACACTAGGGGGCTCCACCCCCTGCTCACTTTGCTTGCCAACCCCTGGTCTTGAGTAACACGAAATACATCCGATAGAGATTATTGTCTGTCTTGGTAATCGTCACATATGTATTATGTTCAGTGCCATGATATCTGTAGGTCTATGTAAGATATGTAAATGACAATAGCAGTGTAATTGTTATGTTATGTAGGTATAGATGTGCAGATCTATGCATGAGATATATTGCAGTGGTTATTATAATTTTAACGTTAACGTCACATGAATGCCGAACTCTTGAGATGGCAACATAAAGTTGTCCATGTCTAAATACAGGCTCAGAGAGGTAAAGGCTGACTCTGGTCTGTCTTTGGGATTTGTTGATTGCTATGGCAAATGCAGCTGTAATGGGAGATTGGCGTCGTTTAAGTGAACAGTATCGTTAGCAACCATTAATAATGTATCACTGCAATGTTCCTAACATATGCTGTGTAGTTTGGACGTTTGGGGATTCCGTCCGTATAATACGGAGCGTTCGTTTATTCATATTATACCTGTGGTATCGTGTGTGTGTTCTCTGTGGTTGTCGTTGTAGGCGCATGCGCCCTCCTAATTACAGTGGTGTGAAAAACTATTTGCCCCCTTCCTGATTTCTTATTCTTTTGCATGTTTGTCACACAAAATGTTTCTGATCATCAAACACATTTAACCATTAGTCAAATATAACACAAGTAAACACAAAATGCAGTTTGTAAATGGTGGTTTTTATTATTTAGGGAGAAAAAAAAATCCAAACCTACATGGCCCTGTGTGAAAAAGTAATTGCCCCCTGAACCTAATAACTGGTTAGGCCACCCTTAGCAGCAATAACTGCAATCAAGCGTTTGCGATAACTTGCAATGAGTCTTTCACAGCGCTCTGGAGGAATTTTGACCCACTCATCTTTGCAAAATTGTTGTAATTCAGCTTTATTTGAGGGTTTTCTAGCATGAACCACCTTTTTAAGGTCATGCCATAGCATCTCAATTGGATTCAGGTCAGGACTTTGACTAGGCCACTCCAAAGTCTTCATTTTGTTTTTCTTCAGCCATTCAGAGGTGGATTTGCTGGTGTGTTTTGGGTCATTGTCCTGTTGCAGCACCCAAGATCGCTTCAGCTTCAGTTGACGAACAGATGGCCGGGCATTCTCCTTCAAGATTTTTTGGTAGACAGTAGAATTCATGGTTCCATCTATCACAGCAAGCCTTCCAGGTCCTGAAGCAGCAAAACAACCCCAGACCATCACACTACCACCACCATATTTTACTGTTGGTATGATGTTCTTTTTCTGAAATGCTGTGTTCCTTTTACGCCAGATGTAACGGGACATTTGCCTTCCAAAAAGTTCAACTTTTGTCTCATCAGTCCACAAGGTATTTTCCCAAAAGTCTTGGCAATCATTGAGATGTTTCTTAGCAAAATTGAGACGAGCCCTAATGTTCTTTTTGCTTAACAGTGGTTTGCGTCTTGGAAATCTGCCATGCAGGCCGTTTTTGCCCAGTCTCTTTCTTATGGTGGAGTCGTGAACACTGACCTTAATTGAGGCAAGTGAGGCCTGCAGTTCTTTAGACGTTGTCCTGGGGTCTTTTGTGACCTCTCGGATGAGTCGTCTCTGCGCTCTTGGGGTAATTTTGGTCGGCCGGCCACTCCTGGGAAGGTTCACCACTGTTCCATGTTTTTGCCATTTGTGGATAATGGCTCTCACTGTGGTTCGCTGGAGTCCCAAAGCTTTAGAAATGGCTTTATAACCTTTACCAGACTGATAGATCTCAATTACTTCTGTTCTCATTTGTTCCTGAATTTCTTTGGATCTTGGCATGATGTCTAGCTTTTGAGGTGCTTTTGGTCTACTTCTCTGTGTCAGGCAGCTCCTATTTAAGTGATTTCTTGATTGAAACAGGTGTGGCAGTAATCAGGCCTGGGGGTGGCTACGGAAATTGAACTCAGGTGTGATACACCACAGTTAGGTGATTTTTTAACAAGGGGGCAATTACTTTTTCACACAGGGCCATGTAGGTTTGGATTTTTTTTCTCCCTAAATAATAAAAACCATCATTTAAAAACTGCATTTTGTGTTTACTTGTGTTATATTTGACTAATGGTTAAATGTGTTTGATGATCAGAAACATTTTGTGTGACAAACATGCAAAAGAATAAGAAATCAGGAAGGGGGCAAATAGTTTTTCACACCACTGTATGTCGGGTTTGACTATACTGTGGTTTGTGGACGTTTGGGGCCTCCGTACTTTCTCTGGGGGCGTCTGTACTATCCTGGGTTTTTGTCTTGCGGTGTTTTAGAAGTGCGTTGTAGGCGCCTGCACCTTATGTACTATGTCGGGTCTGACTATGCTGTGTAGTGTGGACGTGTGGTGTCGTGTGTGTGTTCTCTGTGGTTGTCGTTGTAGGCGCATGCGCCCTCCGTATTATGTCGGGTTTGACTATACTGTGGTTTGTGGATGTTTGGGGCCTCCGTACTTTGTCTGGTTTGACTGTAGGGCAGGACGCCGAGGCCTCTTGTGTGTGTTACTTCCGTGAGTACCTATAATATTGTATTACTGTAATGTGATTCAGATATGCTGTGGAGTCCGGATCTGTGGGGCGTCTGTACTATCCTAGGTGTTTGCGTGCGGTGTTTTGGAAGTGCGTTGTACGCGCCTGCACCTTCCGAACTATGTCGGGTCTGACTATGCTGTGTAGTGTAGACGTGTACGGTTCCGTATTCCTCCATCAGGTCTCGTGTCTGTGTGTTCTGTGGTTGTACCGTTAGTAATGTAACACTGTAATGCGCTTCACATATGCTGTGTACTCTGGACGTTTGGGGATTCTGTCCGTGTAATACGGAGCGTTCGTTTATTAATATTATACCTCCGGTGCCGTGTGTGTGTTTTATGTGGTTGTCGTTGTAGGCGCATGCGTCCTCTGTACTATCTCGGGTTTGACTATGCTGTGTTTAGTGGACGTTTGGGGACTCCGTACTCTCTCCAGTTTGATTGTGTGGCGGGACGCCGAAGCCTCTTGTGTTTGTTTTGTCTGTGAGTACTCATATTATTGTATTACTGTAATGTGATTCACATATGCTGTGGAGTCCGTATCTCTGGCGCTTCTGTACCATCTCGGGGGTTTGCCTGCGGTGTGTTAGACACGCGTTGTAGGCGCTCGCACCTTCCGTACTATGTCGGGTTTGACTATGCTGTGTAGTGTGGACGGTTAGGGTTCCGTATTGCCTGTGGTTGTTGCTTTATTTCGTATTTCAGTTAGTTGAGCTCTTTCGGTTTTGGTGGTGTATCAGAATTCGCTTGCAGTGGTTAGCTATGGTTCAGAAGCGCATTGCAGGCGATTGCGCTTTCCATACTATCTCGGGTTTGATTATGCTGTGTGTTGTGGACCTTTGTGGACTCCGTAGTATTTCTCGTTTCACTCTGGGGCAGTGGGCTGAGTCCTCTTTATTGTGTGGTTGTGTCGTTACCTATGGGCGCGTTGCCTCATTTCTTATTTACGTTAGTTGAGCTCATTCGTTTTTGAGCTATGACTCCTTCGTTCTCGGTGGATCAGACTTCGCTCGCTGTCGGCGCCTGCGCACTATGTCTCCTGTGCCGTGTACCTGCGTCCATGCCTTTCCGGTTTACTGAGACCTGCGTCCATGCCTTCTGGTTTACCATTCTCGGTTAGTAATATGGATTCTAACTTTTAGCACACTGCGCCCCCCGACTTTTTGCTGGTACTGCAACTCACGCACGCGTCGCGTTCATTTCTGAGGACCTGCTCAGAGGACGCGTCAAATGAACGCTGGGAACGCAGGGCAGCCATGATGCGGGCGCGTAGGCGTTCTGAGCGTGAAGTATAAACCAGCCCTAAGTACTTGCGCAGGTGCTTTACGTAAATCTGGGAAGATTCCACCAGGTGGCAGTGTGGGATATCATCACAGTGAGAACAGGGTCGGCTTCTCTGTGTTGTGAATTACATGAAACATTCATTAAATGTTTTGGACACCTTGCCACAATATCTCTGAAATGGATGGACGTTTAATGAGTAAATCCAGAAACCTTAGATCTATACTAGATATCACTTTCATGATTAAATGCACTAAATTATGTATATTGCATTTTACAGATAATTCGTTAACTTCATTTAAATAATGAATACCGTTAATAATTACACCGTTAATTGGAGCAGTAGCGCTGCTGCCAGGCAGGGAGTCACGTCCCTGGTGTTCCCTGCCTGGAGTTTGCATACTGGGTTTCCACACTCTGCTCCGGTTTCCTTCCAAAGATATAAAGGTTTGGGGATTTGTTGGCTCCAGCAGACCCCCATGACCCTGTGTTCGGATTCAGCGGGTTGGAAAATGGATGGATGGATGGATTTGGTGACGCTAAAATGATGCAAGTGTGTGTGTGTGTTTGCTTGTGTTCACCTTGCGATGAGCTGATGCCCCATCCAGGGATTGTTTCTGCTTCGTGCCTGATGCTTGCTGGAATGAGCGCATCCCTGGATTGATGGATTTAATCATTAAATGTCCATCTTTTTCAGAGATATTGTGGCAAGGTGTCCTCGGAATTTAATGTTTCAAGCAATTCACAACACAGCGAAGCCGAATGTTTTCCAACAGAGTGAAGCTGCCGGCTGCAGCTAGACCCTTCTCCATGTGTTCTCACCGTGATGATGTCTCGCACTGCCACCTGGTAGAATCTTCCAGATTGACGTATAAACAGTACTACACTTGCGTAGCAGTAGCGTCCACAGGACCAAGCGTCGCGTCGCAAGGGTCAAGAGAGACCTTCTGGGTGAAGCAGAATATCCAAAAGTCCCAAAGCAGACCTCCAGAAATGATGGAGAATCACACCGTGGCAGGACATTGGCACCACAGTGCAGTGGCGTAGCTAGGGGTCGGGCGGCGGGGGCGGTATTATTGGCCAAAAGGCTCAGTACAATTTGTGTGTAAGCAAGCAGGGCTCAGAAAAATATAACCCATGAATGAAAAAAAGTAAAATTCTCTGATTTTCATCTACAAATGCTACAAAAATAATTTTCAGACTGTCCTTCTGTGACGGCATCACACACAGCAGTTGCAATCTATGAGGTAATAATAAAAATGAACATAAACATTACACCGATAGTAATTTGTAGGAAGATAAACAACTAATTTACAATTTATAATTTCATTTCGTTTTCAATCCGAATGCGCTGTTCCTCTTCACAGAAAACATCGCCTCCTATCACTTGTACTCTACACTGGTTCTGGTTTCCGCAGCGTAATTATCTTCTATATTACTAAACGACAGTTAATTTATGCACGGCGGATGCACCGAAGTGCAATGGCACTGCGGCGCGGCGCCCCAGAGTCAAACACAGCGGCTTCCCAGAGTCAGTAGGTGGTGCCCAAACAACACAACCTGTAAACTACATTTGCTCTACTCCACTGTGCCAGGAGGCTCCCACAACGCGCTTCACACACACCAGAAGCAGAGACATCACGGCTCCACAATGAAAGAGCTCAACTAACGGAAATACAAAACGAGCCCGCATGTACAAACACAATGAACGAGCGCGCCCACAACGCGCTTTTGACACAGCACAGGCAAAGGAGGCACGTATCCAAATGGAGGGAGCTCAACGATTAGTAATACAAACAAGAGCCCGTATGGATAAAAACAATGAACGAAGGCGCCCACACAAAGAAACTGCTTTAGTTCAGATAGGATTATTGAATTAAATGGAAACTTTACCATGCCTACGACCTGTGAACTAAACCTGAGGTAAAGCGTGCACGCCAGATTGTATAGCCGCCCGGACGCGACCGCCAAACACCACCGCATATACGACGACACAGCCATAAAAAAACAAAAACGAGACTGCATGAAGAAAAACAATAACAGAAGCGCGTTGAAATAAACTATCCCAGGACGCACCCACCCTCCATGATATTTCATCACGCAGCGGCTTCCCACCGAGGCGCATACGTACTGCGCCGTGGCACACGCTCCAGAGTCAAACGCAGCAGCTTCCCAGAGTCAGTAGGTGGCGCCCAAACAACACAACCTGTTCACTACACTTGCTCTAATCCACTGTGCCAGTAATATAGATCACATAACGGTCACAGACTCAAACCCAGCAGCTTCCCCGACTCGGTGGCTGGCACACGAACACCACAACCTGTAAACTACACTTGCTGCGCTCCACTCTGCCAGCAGTCGGTGTCAGCAAAGGCAACGGAATCACGTCTCCACAAAACGAAACCGCTTTAGTACAGATATGCTTATTTAATTAAATGACATTTCCCCAGACGCACCCACCCTCCATGATATGTCATCCATCCAAATATCGGACGGAACAGAAACTGCTTGCCATTCTTGGATTCACGATTCTCTAGAGAATCGCGGGCTTACTTGTCCATATTACTAACCGAGAATGGTAAACCGGAAGACATGGACGCAGGTACGCGGCGATGGGACCATGAGACATAGTGCGCAGGCGCCTACAGCGCGCGCCTCATAAACCGCAAGCGAAGTC
Source organism: Erpetoichthys calabaricus (assembly GCF_900747795.2). Taxonomy (NCBI): domain Eukaryota; kingdom Metazoa; phylum Chordata; class Cladistia; order Polypteriformes; family Polypteridae; genus Erpetoichthys; species Erpetoichthys calabaricus. The sequence goes on along the minus strand of NC_041405.2, from coordinate 153,549,664 downwards.
TGATCCACCGCGAACGAAGGAGTCACGGCCCAAAAACGAAAGAGCTCAACTAACGTGAATGAGAAATGAAGCAACAACGTGCCCATAGCTAACGACTAACGACATAGCCACACAAAAAAGAGGATTCTGCGCTGCACCCCAGAGTCAAACGGAAGAGGCTACGGAGGCCCCACAGGTCCACAAAGAGAGTACGGAAGGCGCAGGCGCCTACAACGCGCTTCTGAACTAAACGGCCACACTACACAGCATTGTCCACGCGCGTCTAACACACCACAAGCATAAACACAGATCCGGACTCCACAACATATGTGATTCACATTACAGTAATACAATATTAAGCACTTTACACATGGCTAACCGAGAATGGTAAACCACGAGCCCGCCTGGATAGAATCAATGAACGCAGGCGCCTACAATGAACTCTCCGTATTAAACGTACGGCATCCTCACACGTCCAAACCATATAGCATATGTGAATCACATTACAGTGATGCATCATTAACACTACAACCACAGAAAACGCTCCGTATTAACAGTAAGCGCAATTATCCATATTACTAACGGTGGTCAACGGATAACTAATGGAGTCACGGTCACGGCTCCAAAACGATCCAGCTCGACTAACGGAGCTACAAAAACGAGCCCGCATGAATAAAACAAATAAACGTTTCCGCCAATTAGCTGACAAATTAGTGGACATTCATTAGGATTAATGAATATACTTCCTTTGTTTATCATCTATACCTTTACACTCCAATATATCTCATACATTCATCAATGTATTTCGGGTTACCCAACACTGGGGGTAGGCGAGCGAAGTGAGCAGGGGGCAGAGCCCCCTTGTACTAAACTAATAATTAGAACACGGCTGTATCAGTGTGTCTTTACTATATTCTTGTGTAACTGATGCTTATAAATAATGAAATGTGAAAAATTATTGTTGTTTCTCTATATTTGAGTAAATCTATGCAAGATTTATCTTAAATTTTCTCTATACGTCATTTTAATTTTCTATTTAAATAGGCTAAAATATTCAGATATGGTGGAGCTAGGGCGGCAAATTGAAGCCCCTGTCCGTCTCGAGTGGCACGAACTTGGGCTACGACACTGCACCAGTGACAGTTAGGGGGTGGTATACCCTTTGTCAGTGTTTCCTAAACTATGAGTGGGTTGCAAGACAGCTTACTCCTCACATTGCATGTGGAAAAAATATGGAAAAAAATCATCATCCTTACTGTATGTCTCATTAAACCCCGGAAATTATAATAAAGTCAATATACAATTATTTCCTGCTGTATTTAAACATTACAACCCTTAAAATCGAAGTGAAAATAGCATTTAAAAAATCCTGAACAATTATTCAAATGTAATTAGTGAAATACCAAGCTTGGATAAGTGACCTGCCCCTCAGAGTAACCATTCTAGACTTGTTCAGGTACAACCAATCACCTTCCAGATCACACACCACCTGACATCACGAGTGTTGGCTCTGGTGACTTCAGAGTAAACCTGCCTGCTCCTTGAGGGTTTCACTGCTGGCAGTGCATGGCAACAACTCAAAGACTTCACTATTGGAAAGGGATAAAGTGGAAAGACACAGGTTAGGAGAAGGAGACAAAGACACTTCTAAGACTTTTAATTGTCTCTTATAGTTAAGGATATAGAAAGCATATGGCAGCACCAACACTTTGCCTAGATCAGACTGTCCTTTCACATGCAATGACCAAACCAGGAAGATATTGATCAGGGAAGCTACCAGAGAAGACAATGGCAACTTTGAAAGATTTCCAAGTGATCGTGGTGGAGATTGGTTACTCTGTGTGTGTTACAACAACTTCACACGCTGGAGAGGCAAGAAAGAAGTTTTTTTTTCTTTTTTCTGAAAAAGTATGACCCTGAGCCTCATTTGTGCTTTTGGAAGATTCGGATGCCTTGTGGTGAAAGGATTTATGGTCAGACTAGTTGTGCTACTCGTCTAAGATGATTTGAAATGTAAATTATCAATGGAGACCTCAGCATTAACATTTGCTGCACACAATGAAATGCATATGTCTCTGTTATGTGCCATGTTGTATGGCATTCATAAAAGCAGTGTTCACATTTATGATGCATCATGTGTTGGAATGACAAATGCAGTGTGTTTCTGTTATATGCTGCTTGGTATGGGATTCATAAAAGTAGTGTTAATGTTTCTGATGTGCCATCTGTTGGAAAGTCAAATACAGTGCATATTGTGAATTTCCCCTTGGGATTAATAAAGTATCTATCTATCTATCTATCTATCTATCTATCTATCTATCTATCTATCTATCTATCTATCTATCTATCTATCTATCTATCTATCTATCTATCTATCTATCTATCTATCTGTTATATGCCATTTAGTATGGAATTCATAAAAGAATTATTAATATATCTGATACACCATCTTTTGGAATGACAAATGCAATGCTTTTTATTACTAAAATGTTTATGATGAGCCATATTTTGGAATGACAGAGACACAGCCATTCGTAAAAGCAGTATTAGCATTTGTGACGTGCCATCTGTTGGAATGACAAGAGCAATGCATATGTTTCTGTTGTATGCCATTTGTTACTGGATTTGTAAAAGCATTGTTAATGTTTGTGATGCATCATCTGTTGGAATGAAAAATGCTGTGTATATGTCATATGCCATTTGGTATGGTATTCATAAAAAAGTGGTAATGTTTGGGATGCGCCATCTGTTGGAATGTCAAATACAATGCATTCATCTCTGTTGTATTTCATTTGGTATGTTATTCATAAAAGCAGTGTTAACATTTCTGATGTGCCATCTATCGGAATGACAAGAGCAATGCATTTGTCTCTGTTGTATGACATTTGTTACTGGATTTGTAAAAGCAGTGTTAATGTTTGTGATGCACCATCTGCTGGAATGACAATTGCAGTGCATATGTCTGTCATATGCAATTTGGTATGGTATTTATAAAAGCAGTGCTAACATTTGTTCATATGTCTCTGTGATCTGCCATTTAATATGGGATGCGTAAAAGCAGTGTTAAAGTTTTGAGATGTGCCAACTGTTGGAAAGTCAAAAGCAGTGGGTATGTCTCTCTTGTATGCCATTTGGTAAGGGATTCATAAAAGCAGTGTTAATGTTTGTGATGTGTCATCTGTTGGAATGTCAAATGTAGTGCATATCTCTGTTATGTGCCATTTGGTATGGAATTCATAAAAGCATTGCTTACATTTTGTGATGTGCCATCTGTTGGAATGACAAATGCAGTGCATATATATCTGTTGTATGCCATTTGGTATGGGATCCATAAAAGTAATTTTAAAGTTTGCAAATGTTTGCAATGTGCCATCTGTTAGAATGGCAGATATAGCAACTGGATGGACACACAGATACACAGACACTTATCCTTTTATTAAGGTTGATATACAATATAAACATGTAAAATAAATATATAACATTCCCCCAGTGAGGTGGTGCTCCGTTCAGATTTAGGTTCTGCCATGAACTAAGTGCTCTGGTTTACTGCAACCTTGAACTGGATAAGCAGGTTTAAATAACATAGATAACCGGATACAAGTAGACAGCCACAGATGTACACATGTTGTCTTTTCTCCTTGTGCCCGGCCCCTGCTCCTTGTTTGGGCTCTGGCTTCCAGAGGTGGTTGAATGCCCATTTCAGTGTGAGTGCTAAAACAAAGATATTTTGGGTAAGGGTCTGTCAAAAATAAAGGGGGGGGGGGGGGGGGGGGCTCATTCTGCTTGATAAAGATGTCACTTCAGTACTTTGTCATTTAGTGATTGTCATTTCTTTTTCCTCTTCTTTCCAAACGATTCCTCTCACAGGCAGGTCAAACAGCACTAATGCTGGCTGTCAGCCACGGACGGCAAGAAATGATGCAAGCCCTGCTGGACTGCGGTGCCGATGTCAACATGCAGGATGACGAAGGTTCAACGGCCCTGATGTGTGCCAGTGAACACGGCCGAGCGGAGATTGTAAAGCTGCTGCTGGCACAGCCGGGCTGCGACGTCTCCATCGCTGATAATGTAACGTACCCATTTTTATATGACTATAAAGAAATAACGACCCAAGATGTACTCTATTTTTATCTCGTCACCCATATTTGATATTATGATGTAATGGTGAAGGACAAGTTACAATCACTGACCTATCTCTGCCGAAAAATCTTAACATCAATATGTCCTGGCACTTTGAAAACAAAAGAGGGCTTACAAACGTGTCCATTCAGTAGATTGTGTTGAACTGGTCAGCCGACTGCTAATGTACTCCTTTATTCCACTAAGCTGCTTCTTACATGGTGGCGGGGAACTGAGTTCAAAAACATGGCCAGTTGGATGTGGCAGTGTAAACAACCTGCTTGGTATTGTTTGAAAATTCAAGTGAAGCAGACTGGAGAAGAAACCACTTGTCACCCAACTGGACGATATATAAACAAGGAGACCACTTTTGGAAAACAAATATGTTATTCAAAAACATCCGAGGGCACAACACAGAACAGACATTGTGGTGGGCACCGTATATAACCTGACATTCAATTAGCCTTCTTAATGGCCGTCTGGCAGTTGATCGTGTCGAGTCCACCACGACTCCTAAACCCTTCTCATAAGGTGGACTCTCAATTTTCTGACCGCCCATTGTGCATTCCGACCTCACATTTTTACTTCCTATGTGTAACTCTTTACATTTACTGACATTAAATTTCATCTGCCACAAATCTGCCCAAAGCCCATCTGCTGCCCAAGTCCCTCTGTGACGATTCAATGGTTACTCGATTTATCTGCCAAATCCACCGAGCTTGGTATCATCTGCAAACTTAACCAGCTTGTTACTTATATTCCTTTCCTAATCACTTATATAGTGCCGTGAAAAAGTATTTGCCCCATTCCCGATTGCTTATTTTTTTGCATGTTTGTCACACTTAAATGTTTCAGATCATCAAAAAAATTTAAATATTAAGACAAAGATAACCCATGTAAACACAAAATGCAGTTTGATAGTTACATAAGATGCATAAATGTTTTACTAAATGTTAGTACATAATCTATGGGTGGTTCCTATAACCCCCTGTGGACTAAGCCCCGGACACAGACAGGCGGACATGTTGTAAGTCACCACCACACGTTTATTTACAGTCTACTATGTACAAGTTAAATGCCACACAACCCCAAAATCCAGGCCTCACACTCTTGCCTTGTCTCTTCAGGCCGCCTCCACTCCTCACCTTCCAGCTTCATCCTTCTTCCACCCGAGTCAAGCACTGAATGAAGGGAGGCGGCCCCTTTTATAATCACCCGGATGTGCTCCAGGTGATTCCTGGCAATTTTCCACCGACATGCCCCAGTGTGGCGGAAGTGCCGGCTGCATCCCCAGAAGCACTCCGGGTGTCCCTGCTCTTCTTCCCCCCAGCACTTCCGGGTGTGGCAGAAGTGCTGAGGTCCAGTGCCTCCAAGGCACTGGGTCACCCCCTGGGCCCCTACAGGGTTGAGCTTCAAAGCTCGGTACTCGTGGTCCCCATAGCAACCAGGATGGTTGCCCCCACGTGGTCTGAGGAGGGCGTAAGCCCTCTTCCGGTCGTCCTGGGTGTCCCGGCTGGGTCGCCCCCCCCAGCCACCTGCGTCACCCAATAAGTTGAATTGAATTGTCATATTCTAACTATTTCTAGCTTCTCTGACTAAACATGAGCCTTGCCATGTGTAAGGCGTAGAGGGCACATGGTTTTAGACCATGCCTACGTGCCTCTCGTGCCTTGCGTGAGTGTTTTGTGTGCCAAGTAACATGAAAGACAAAGCAATTGCATGAGCTGCGCCATACGTTTAAAGCGTACAGAAGAAGAAGTAAAGAATCTTTAAGTAAAGAAACAACTAAAGTTTTACAAGAAAAGCTAAGTTTAGAGATGATACGAGGTCTGTCTGTTAAATAACTAGTAAGCCCGCGATTCGCTAGCGAATCTGAAATCCATGAACGGCAATTAGTTTCTGTTCCGTCCGATATCTGGATGGATGACATACCATGGAGGGTGGGTGCGTCTCGGGAAATGTCATTTAACTACATATGCATATCTGTAGTAAGGCGGTCTCGTTTTGTGGAGATGTGATTCCATTGCCTTTGCTTTTACCGACTGCTGGCAGAGTGGAGCACAGCAGGTTCAGTTTACAGGCTGTGGTGTTCGTGTGTCAGCCGCTGGGTTAGAGTTTGTGACCGTTATGTGATCTATACTACTGGCACAGTGGATTAGAGCAAGTGTAGCTCACGCGTTGTGGGCGCCTGCGTTCATCGTGTGTATCCATGCGGGCTCGTTTTTGTATTTCCGTTAGTTGAGCTGTTTGTTTTTGGACCTGTGACTCCGTTAGCTATACGGCGTCTACCGTTAAGAATTCTAATCGCACTTACGTTTAATACGGAGCACTCATGTATTGTTTCTTTCCATCTGGTGGCGTTTCTGTGTTTTTGTGGCACAGTGGATTAGAGCAGGCGTAGCTCACGCGTTGTGGGCGCCTGCGTTCATCGTGTGTATCCATGCGGGCTCGTTTTTGTATTTCCGTTAGTTGAGCTGTTTGTTTTTGGACCCGTGACTCCGTTAGCTATACGGCGTCTACCGTTAAGAATTCTAATCGCACTTACGTTTAATACGGAGCGCTTGTGTATTGTTTCTCTTCTTCTGGTGCCGTTTCTGTGTTTTCTGTGGCTGGACTGTTAATAATGTGTTACTGTAATACTGTAATGTGATTGAAATATGCTGTGTAGTGTGGACTTTTGGGGTTTCCGTAATGTAGTCCAACCTTCGAATCCTCTCGTTTCTTTTTTTGCTCTGTGGCGGGCTCGTTGCAGTGCGTTAGTGCGCAGTGTGGACCTCTGTGGTTTCCGTACTGTAATACAACCTTCGAATCCTCTCGTTTCTTTTTTTGCTCTGTGGCGGGCTCGTTGCAGTGCGGCAGTGCGCCAGCGCGTGTGCGCCTCGATGTGCCCAGCGCACCATGTTTCTATCTCTTATACAAAGCAGTGAGAACAGATCATGAGCACTTGCCAAGTGGGTTTAAACCTGTCCAAACCTGCACGACGAATGACAACACTCTGTGCCGTTCAGTTGATTGTCAGACACCGTTTAATGCAGTTGTGTCTCCCCTTGTGTGCCAGAATCATGCTAAGTTTAAAGGTTGAGCAACGTGTCAATTTGAAAGTTTTAGTGAAATTGAGCAAAACACCAATGGGATCTTTTCAAATGGTTCCTGAGGCTTACAGGGAAGACTGCATGTCTCTTAAAATCGCTACTTAAAGGAACACGTTTTGAGTCAATCGATGCAGTAAAGAAGTAAAGAAGAAAACGCCCGATGTCTTGAAATAGCTGACATATACTGATCTGCTCCACACCTTCGACCAGCGGAAACCAAAACTGCTTCGATACGTAATTGCGAATGGGGAGTATATTGAAGGGGACAAGCATTAGAATTGCTATATAAATGAAAGTGAGTTATTGTGTCAGTCTCACTATTTAATAGGCAGACCTCATACATGACCTCATATGTGTAACAACGTTTTTTTCTTTATTCTTGTGTGGAATGTTTGCTTTGAATTTTCACCTAAATATTTTAAAACAAACGTTTGGACTGAGAGATTTCCTTTGCCACCCATTTCACCCGTGCTTGAACTTGCCTTACACTCCTGCGGCTATAGCAGTTTTTAAGTGATGATTTTATTTATTAGATAGATAGATATGTAAGGCACTATATAATAGATAGATAGATAGATACTTTATTAATCCCAAGGGGAAATTGACACTAGAATTACCAAAACCAACGAAAAAAACTCATAACTCTATCCCGCCTAAAATCCCTTCGCACTTCTCCGTCAGCGTCTTTTGTCTTGTAAATATGTTGATAAGCAGCAAGCAGCCTACTATCACATCCTTCCACCGCCGCAAAAAGTTTTCTCAACTCAAGTCTGTTTACCTGCGTGTCAGTTGCTTAGAGCTGTATAGACTAGAGTAAATAATATACAGTCATGTGAAAAAGTTTGGGACCCCCTCTCAGCCTGCATAATAATTGACTCTCCTTTCAACATAAAAGATAACAGTGGTATGTCTTTAATTTCATAGGTACGTCTGAGTACTGCCGTGTTTTCCAAACAAAGATTTTTAGTGATGCAGTATTTAGTTGGATAAAATTAAATCAAATGTGAAAAACTGGCTGTGCAAAAATGTGGGTCCCCTTGTCATTGTGCTGATTTGAATGCCTGTCACTGCTCAATGCTGACTACTTGGTGGGATGAGCTCCTTAAGCCTTGAACTTTATAGACAGGTGTGTCCAATCATGAGATATAAAGGGATTTAAGGTGGTCAATTGCAAGTTGTGCTTCCTTCCCTTTGACTCTCCTCTGAAGAGTGACAGCATGGGATCCTCAAAGCAACTCTCAAAAGATCTGAAAACAAAGATTGTTGAGTCTCCTGGTTTAGGGGAAGACTACAAAAAGCTATCTCAGAGGTTTAAACTGTCAGTTTCAACTGTAAGGAATGGAATCAGGAAATGGAAGGCCACAGGCACAGTTGTTGTTAAACCCAGCAGGTCTGGCAGGCCAAGAAAAATACAGGAGCGGCATATGGGCAGGATTGTGAGAATGGTGACAAACAACCCACAGATCACCTCCAAAGACCTGCAAGAACATCTTGCTGCAGATGGTGTATCTGGACATCGTTCTACAATTCAGCGCAATTTGCACAAAGAACATCTGTATGGCAGGGTGATGAGAAAGAAGCCCTTTCTGCACTCACACCACAAACAGAGTCGCTTGTTGTATGCCAATGCTCATTTAGACAAGCCAGATTCATTTGGGAACAAAGTGCTTTGGACTGATGAGACAAAAATGGAGTTATTTGGTCAGAACTAAAAGCGCTTTGCATGGCGGAAGAAGAACACCGCATTCCAAGAAAAACACCTGCTACCTACTGTCAAATTTGGTGGAGGTTCCATCATACTGTGGGGCTGTGTGGCCAGTTCAGGGACTGGGGCCCTTGTTAAAGTCGAGGGTCAGATGAATTCAACCCAATATCAACAAATTCTTCAGGATAATGTTCAAGCATCAGTCACAAAGTTGAAGTTACGCAGGGGTTGGATATTCCAACAAGACAATGACCCAAAACACAGTTGGAAATCTACAAAGGCATTCATGCAGAGGGAGAAGTACAATATTCTGGAATGGCCGTCACAGTCCCCTGACTTGAATATCATTGAAAATTTATAGGATGATTTGAAGCAGGCTGTCCATCAAATTGAACTGAGCTGGAGAGATTTTGTATGAAGAATGGTCAGCAATACCTCCATCCAGAATCCAGACACTCATCAAAGGCTATAGGAGGACAGCGTCTAGAGGCTGTTAGATTAGCAAAAGGAGGCTCAACTAAGTATTGATGTCAAATCTCTGTTGGGGGGCCCACATTTATGCACCTGTCTAATTTTGTTATGATGCATATTGCATATTTTCTGTTAATCTAATAAACTTAATGTCACTGCTGAAATCCTACTGTGTCCATAAGGCATGTCAGATATTAAAAGGAAGTTGCTACGTTGAAAGCTCAGCCAATGATAAATAAAAATCCAAAGAATTAAGAGGGGTTCCCAAACTTTTTCCTATGACTGTATCGTCATTTGGAATACATGCATTTCACATGTGTTCGTGTCTACAACAATCTATGTAAACACATCGTTAAAATAGAAACTTTTTCATGTTTTAGTAATAATTGACAAAATGTAGACATGAAGTGTATAAGGTGTGAAACCTGAAGTCCAAATATCAAATAAACATTTTCACGAAAGGTACAAGTATACCAAAACAAGTGTGATTTTATTCAAGAGTATAACTGCAGAAAAAGAACCCGTGATACAGTAGGACATTGACACGTCTTTAATACGATCGCTTTGGTGGCACAGCGGTAAGATCTGCTGACTGGTAATCAAAAGGTTGCGAGTTTGACCCCTCATGACACAGTTTTGAGTAGTGAGCTGCTGTTATTCTTACTATTTTAGAATAAAAACATACATTAGATTTGAGTCTGTAACAGCCCGTGTAAATGTATGGTACTTGTAAAGGTTAGCTTTGTTTTTTTCATTCAGTTTTATTCTCTTAGTCGCGTTCACAATCCCACCCATGTGACAATACTATTTTCACATAAAGACGCGCTATAACAGAGGTGAACTCAGATGATGATGACAGTTCTACATCGGAGAAAGAATGCACGTCACACTTTTGCCGTCACTGTACTTTGTATATGTACACGGGAAGCTCTGCAGTCTACTTGTTACTTTATGTTGTACTAAAATAAATAAATAAATCAAAGGAAAAAGGTAAATAACATTAAATCTGGCTCTTATATACAAAGTACAGCGACAGCAGCTTCCATCTGCAGCTATAGACTCTTCAGTACACGAGCGACTCTCCACGTTAGTGTTTAGATCTGGATGGTGTATGTGCCCAAAAAAGAAGTCTGACTGCATTCTTGTACCACTGCTCGTGTACTGAAGTGTCAGCATACACTTTCGTGGCATTACACGTGTACTTTTTCAGCATGCCCGTGTCGATCAAACACAGGAAGCTCTGCAGTCTACTTGTGACTTTACGCTGTAAGAAGTAAATAAATAAATCAAAGAAAAAAGGTAAATAACATTCGATCTGGCTTTTATATACAAAGTACATTGACGGCAAAAGTGCAACGTGCATTCTTTCTCCGATGTAGAACCCTCGTCATCATCTAGCTTTAATCCAAAAGCAATCAAGGCACTGAACTCAGAATAAATCTGCTGCGTATCATTCTCCCAAAGTGCAATATAGACCTTAAGTCAACCAGTGCAATTTGTATATTTTGTAAAGTACTTTTATTACTATTTGGTTTGTTATTATTTTCTCTCTTCTTGTCTTTTTAACTCTTATGCCTCACACTGAGTCGACTGCACCTTCAGTTTCGTTGTTCCTTTGTAAAAGTGACAATGACAATAAAGATCTATCTATTGTGGACATGTTGGACCCGGACACTGACAGGCTGACACAGAAAGTCTTAAATCACACACGTTTATTTACAACCCTTACCCTCAAGACAACACACAGTGCATAATCACCAAACACACTCTCTTATGACTCCACTCTGCTTCTTCGGCTGCCTCCAACTCCGCACTGGCAAGCTCCGTCCTTCTTGCACCCGACTCCGGCTCTCTGATTGGAGTCAGGCGGCCCCTTTTATTCAGTCCCCAGATGTGTCGGAAGTGCTGCATATTCAAGTCCAGGGGCTATCCAGGCGCCCCCTGGTGGTGGCCACGGTGGAGCGTAGGGTTGGATCCCCCATCTCAGTGGCCCCCATACAACCCAGGGGCGCTGCCCCCTTGTGGCCCAGGGAAAACACTGCCCTTCTTCCGGTACTACCATAGTTCCAGCATCCCGGTGGGGCAAGGTCTCTGGACATTATCTATCTATCTATCTATCTATCTATCTATCTATCTATCTATCTATCTATCTATCTATCTATCTATCTATCTAGTTCAACACTGCTATATCTCTCAACTCACTCTATACTTATGTCTGTTTTTTGTCAGTGTGGCTTTGACATCATGGACCATAAGGCTCATACTAATTCAGCGTAAGCAGGAACACTCAGTAAAACAATAAAAAAAAATTCAAGTGACAATGAGATAGGAAGAAGGCAAATTCACCAGTGTTTGCCTGTCAGCTTTAATCCCTTCAGATTAGAGAATTTCCAGTTCGATTGTCTCAAAACACTACTCACATCTACAGTTATTCCCAGTTTCAAATAAAAACTTAAAGCGTCAGATCCCGGGTTGGGGGTGTAGTATGTATTGTTATTGTGACTGAGAGAATAAATGTAAAAAAAAAAAACGCTAACTTTTACAAGTACTACAAATATACACCGGCTGTTACAGACGCAAATCAAATGTATGTTTTTATTGTATAATATTAACAATAAGAGCAGCTCACTACTCAAAACAGTAAATATACAATTTAGTCAGGATCAAACCAGGGTACTCTTGATTACAAGTCAGCAGTTCTTACCGCTGCACCACAGAAGCTGTTGTATTGTCCTTGAACCTTTTGTGAAAGTGTTTGATCTTTGGACTTCAGGCTTCACACATTATATAGTTTATGTCTACATTTTCTCATTTATTACAAAATTATGAAAAACGTTTCTCTTTTCACAATGTGTTTACACAGATTAGTGTAGAAATGGAACTCACATGAAGTGCATGTGTTCCAAATAATGATCTACAGTAATCCCTCCTCCATCGCGGGGGTTGCGTTCCAGAACCGCGAAAATCCGCGAAGTAGAAACCATATGTTTATATGGTTATTTTTATATATTTTAAGCCCTTATAAACTCTCCCACACTATTATAAACATTTCCCGCACAATTATACAGCATAAACCATTTGTATTCTCTTAGATATTAGGTAAGATTCGTTGAAATTATGTATGTAAACACAGTTTATATACAGTAAAACCTAAATATTATTTTAAAGATATCGAGCGTCTCCGATATCACATATGTTACAGCCATTACGACAGACAGGCCACCAGCAATAAATACGTACAATGTAAGAAAAATTGTATACAGTAAAATGTGTGTACAGTGATACTAAACTATGTACATGTAATAAGTACTGTACGTAGATAATTATGTTACTCACCAACAATGACACTGCGACTTGTCCAATAACGATGAGTTTAATTTTACTGCACAACAAAGGAGAGCGTTACAGCTCTTCTAAAGGAGCCTCTTCAGGCGATTGTGTAGCACCGCCGTTGTTCTTCTTCCAGCACTCTTCAATCCAAATCCCTAAAGCAGATTCCATCCAGACTACTGCCTTATCACGTTCACTTGCAACTCATTTTGCGCCCTGGGTAAAGGACACTGCGGCCGTAGATCTTATATGCTTTTCCTCCTTTTTAAATAAAAAGAATCGTGGACTCATTGATGCCGTAATGGTGTCCTGCAGCGGTGTAGCTGTTCCCTTCCTTCAACATATCCAAAACTTTTACCTTTTCTGCAATCATTTGCATCTTCTGTTGGCGCTTGGACACGGCCCCTGAAGCAGTAGCAGGAGCACGTTAATGCTGAATGAGTGAGATGAGACTTCCTGGTTAATGCAGCACTCCGTCGCTGAGCCAATCAGCAGCACACAGGAACTTAACTGCGTGCTCTGATTGGGTAGCTTATCAGCCATCCGCCAATAGCATCTCTTGTATGAAATCAACTGGGCAAACCAACTGAGGAAGCATGTACCAGAAGTAAAAAGACCCATTGTCCGCAGAAACATGCGAAGCAGCGAAAAATCCGCGTTATATATTTAGATATGCTTACATATAAAATCCGCGATAGAGTGAAGCTGCGAAAGTTGAAGCGCGATATAGCGAGGGATTACTGTATTATTTTCCCGCTAAAACTCAGCACTTCACTCCCAAATAATTAAGGCATGAAACTGGGAGAACTTTGCGCCCGTTCTGTGGCGGTTTGGGGGCTGGGGGATGGAATAGCAGGCTGCTTGCGTTGATCGGCACATTTACAAGACAAAAGACGCTGGCAGAGATGTGCGAAGGGATTTAAGGTGGACGGATTTAAAAGTTTTTTCGTAGGCTTTGGTAATTCTAGTGTTAAGGAAAAAAATAACTATCTAAACCTACATGGCCCTATGTGAAAATGTAATTGCCCCCCTTGTTAAATCATGAAGTAACTGTGGTTAATCAAAATTTTTGGAAAGCTGAGTTCAATCTCACTATCCACAGCCCGGCCTGATTACTGCCAGACCTTAAATAGAACCTATCAGACAAAGTGAAGAAGGCCAAAAGATCCCAAAAAGGGATACATCCATCATGCCTAAAGAAATTCAGGAAAATTTCCATTTTCTAAAGAAATTCAGGAAAAGACAAGAAACAAAGTAATTGACCTCTATCAGTCTGGAAAATGTTCCAAAGCCAATTCTAAAGGTGAGAGCCATTATCCACAAATGGAGAAAACATGGAACAGTGGTGAACCTTCCCAGGAGTGGCCAGCCTACAAAAATTACCCCAAGAGCACAGTGACGACTCATCCAAGAGGTCACAAAAGAACCCAGAACAACATCTAAAGAACTGCAGGCCTCACTTGCCTCAGTTAAGGTCAGTGTTCATGACTCATATATAAGAAAGAGACTGGCAGGCATGGCAGAGTTACAAGGCAAAAACAACTGCTGACAAAAAGAACATTAAGGCTCATCTCACTTTTGCCAAAAAATATCCTGATGATCCCCAAGACTTTTGGGAAAATATTCGGTGGACTGACAAAACAAAAGTTGAACTTTTTGGAAGGTTTGTGTCCCGTTACATCTGGCGTAAAAGTAACACAGCATTTCAGAAAAAGAACATCAGGTCAACAGTCAAAAAATGGTGGTGGTAGTGTGATGGTCTGGGGCTGCGTTGCTGCTTCAGGACCTGGATGACCTGCTGTGATTGATGGAACCATGAATTCTACTCTCTATCAAAAAATCCTGAAGGAGAATGTCCGGCCATCAGTTCGTAACCTCAAGCTGAAGCGCACTAGGGTTTTGTAGCAGGACAATGATCCAAAACACACCAGCAAGTCCACCTCTGAATGCCTTAAGAAAAACAAAATGAAGGTTTTGGAGTGGCCTGGGCAAAGTCCGGAACATGAATCCAATTGAGATGCTGTGGCACGACCTTAAAAATGCGGTTCATGCTCAGCAACCATCCAGTGTGGCTGAAATGAAATAATTATGTAAAGAAGAGTGGGCCAAAAATTCCTCCACAGTGATGTGAAAGACTCATTGCCAGTTATCACAAACACTTGATTGCAGTTGTTACTGCTAAGGGTGGCACAACCACTTATAAAGTTTAGGGGGCAATTACTTTTTCACATAGGGCTATGAAGGTTTGGATAGTTTTTTTTTCCCTTAATAAATAAAATCATCACTTAAAAACTGCATTTTGTGTTAACTTGGGTTATCTTTGTCTAATATTTACATTTGTTTGATGATCTGAAACAGTCAAGTGTGACAAACACGCAAAAAAAAAAAAAATAATCAGGAAGGGGGCAAATACTTTTTCACAACACTATGTATTAAAATATACACTGAATTAGAACATGAATGAATTTACCTGTCATGCATATTAAGCTTACTGGCCTATAGTTACTTGGATCTGCCTGATCACCATTTTTATTTAAAGGGGAAATATTTGTGGCCCCAGCACTGCCCCCTGCTGGTCACCACTCTTAACTTCACTTAATTCTGATGAGGTTCCTTGCACCATCACCCTCTGCTTCCTGTGTCTGAGCCAATTCTGCCTCCCAGCTACACACCAAACCCTGAACTGCCACTTCTTTTAGTTTGATGCCCACCCTCTCATGTGGCACCTTATCAAATGCTTTCTGAAAGTCCACATCAATAACATCAGATGCTCCACTCTGATTGTATCCTTCTGTTTCTTCCTCATAGAATTCCAGCATGTTAGTAAAAGATGACCTCCCTCATCTGAATCCATGCTGACTGTTCAGTTAAACTCTTCTTCTAGCCATGTGTTGCTCAATCTTCTTGTTACCAATTGCTTCCATTAATTTACCTGTCTATGACAGACTGGCACCCTGGGTTAGAAAATGACTGACTGCATTTATCTGTCATGCACATTAAGCTTACTGGCCTATAGTAGCAGAATCTCCAGGGTCAGTAGTTAGGAGGTCAGTGTAAACTTTTTAACAAGGCTGTTTCGGTGTTGTAACAGGATCTAAATCTGGACTGGAATTTTTCCAGAATACCATTTTAGGTCTGGAAATGTTTGTAATTGTACTGTACACAGGAAATCACATTGTCTTCAGCTACTATAGTTAATCCATTAAAAAGCAATGGTGGTTTTGCAGCCATTGTGGTGTCAAGGGTTTGATTTTTCAAGAAGCACTTAGAATATGAAATTTGTGCAGCAGTAATATTCCGATTACTGGTATGCGTAACATCAGTTAACGGAGCATTAAGTTGTACTGGGAAAGTAAACAGATGTCCAGCACTGGTGGGAACACCACACTGTCGTGCAGATGTTGTCTAATGATACAGTTCAGACATGGAGAAGTCCTCTGTTGACTCGGGGCTGTGTCGGTGTAACTGGTGTGCATAAAACTCCTGGGTGGTCTCTCACTCTCCTCATTTCTTTTGTTTTTTTATTTTTTTTTCCCCAGGATGGCAGCAATGCGCTATCAATCGCACTTGAGGCGGCTCACAATGACATTGCAATGCTGCTCTACGCCCACATGAACTACACCAAAAGTCAAGCAGCTGTAAGTATCGGCACAGAGGCCCGCTCGTCTAGCCAAAGGTATTTATTGGACTCTGGAGAGGCACAGATTTGCTCCAAATCATATTTTGGCTTTCCCCCCCGCAAATGAATCAAATTAAGCGGACTTTAGATTTGCTTCAACAATGATTTTTTTTTTTTGGCCAGGTCAGTTCACATAAAAAAAAAAAGAAAAACATGACTTCTAACAGGGCAGGGTTTAGAATTAAACAGTAACCAAAAATAATTTAAGCAACATTGGACGCAAGGAAAAAAAAAATTCTGGAAGAAAACCTTAGATGGCTATGTGGATTAAATAGGACATTCAAGCAATTTTCTGCATCCTTCAATGACTTAAGCCGATGTCACATTACGTAACTTCTAGTCGTAGGTTATTCTCGTCAAAATAAAATGCAATCCAGCATGTTAACATTGAAATGTAATAATTATGCCCGTGCATTTCATTTTGGCATGTGTCATCCTTAAAAAAACATACCAAACACATGACAGATTGCTTTCCACCAAGGCACTCAATTTTCTTGTCAGCTTAAAGCACAATACAAAAGCATTTTACTTCGTGTCCATCAATTTTGTGATCAAACATATTGCATTTTCATTTAAGAGCACACGTTAATTGTGCCACAACTAAATGTAAACAAATGACCAATCAGCATTAAGAGGCGGGACAAGTGCCATCCATAGTTTAGAAGTGAAACACCTCTTACCCCAAACATTTCTGTGCTCTGGAGGCGAGCACAAGTTTCACCAATGGAGACTGCAGAGCGATTAATGAAACAGCAAAAAGTATGCGTTACGTTTTAATGAAAATGTTTACACACCTTAAAATAAGCTATGTGGTAAATTTTCAAGGTGTGGTTTGTTAGCTGTTTAAACTAAATACTCCATATAGTGAAACATTTGTTGGTGTAACTGAACTTGGTGTCTTTGTAGCTTTTTATTCATAAGCTCAATAATAAACCGTATTTATTTACCCTTTTGACACAGCAGAGAATGAAAAAGTAACTTAGTCAGCTCCCACCTGTTTAACTGGCAGCCAGATCCCCTGCTTTATAAACTGCCCATCATAACTGTTGATGCTACTTGGCCCTCCACTTGACTGACTGGTCATTTGATTACATTTAGTTTTGACAACCGAAGCATGGTTTTGAAATCAAAATGCAATATATCCGCTTTCTTTTTAGTTATGACATGCAATCGATGGGCATATAAATTAAAGTGCAGTTGCTTTTTAAAAGGACATGAAAATTGCTTGCTGTAGTGAAAGTTGACATTTTTAATTGTGGTCAGCCAATGTATCCCTCAAATCTGAGTTGCGTATGGCTATGCTGTACTGTTTAGTGGAGTGTCACCTTAAAAAAAAAAAAGTGCAAGTTCAACTGGAGTACCAATGAAGTTGTGACATCAAATATATACAAATTATTTACAAATAAAGCAGATTGGGCAGTGCTATGTGTGAGGTGAAGTGCATTTACAGTACACATTTGTGAAAAATCTGCACATGCACAATGTAAACTGGGGTTGTGACAACCTCTTCCAGCAGTGGCTGGTACAACTCTGCGATTTCTCACTGGCCTCCCAAAGCATCTTGGGGTACTGGTGGACTCTGCAAATATCCATAAAAAAAAAAAAAAGCTAATTTTGGGAATCAAACCTAATGTACATACAGGAGTTTGCTCTAATAAGCAACATTTTAGCCACACTGGTATATGAAACATGTAGCCACACTATCACTGACCATGGCTAACAACTGACGAAACATACTAGTCTGTAAATGTACCTACTGATTCAAAATAGGTTTGCTAGATATGTGATAGACCTAGAGAGCTAGTTAATGCAAAAATAAATAAGATCCCAAGACAGTCAATCCTAAATGTGAAATGACTACTGATGCCTAGAATAAAGCAAGACTTGCATTTATAAACTTCAATAGTTCATGTTATTTTTTTTTGTACATACAGGGAACACCAAAGACTGCATCCACAAGTCCCAACAGCCCAGGAAAGCCTGTTTTGGATGAAGAATAATTGTTTGGAGACTGCACAGAAGACATTTCCTTCAGATGAAATTAAACATACAACATGTAAAGATCTTTATAAGCAAGTTGTTATATAATACCAGTATTATCATTTGCTCAAAGTTACAATACTCATGGTGGAAACCAAGGGGGTTGGGGGGTTTAGTGGCTGCAAACAGCATAAATGAAACCCATCAGTTCTTCCACCTTTAATCCAAATAAAGGCCAAGTATTTGAGGTTTTCACACTGGAAAATGTGGTGCAATGATCGAAGAATTGTGAAAATGTTGTTTAAATCTTCCAAAGAAGAAAACAATGCCCAGTGCAATTCTGCAATGCAAAAAAAGGGCCAGGTTATAAATAAAAAATGACCAAAGACATTCATCTGTTGTGTAAAGGAAGACATTATCTTGCTTAAGATTTCCCTTAAAGGAATACTCCACATTTTTGTATGTCACTTACCACATGTAGTTTGTTTTGACTGCTGCAAAAAAATGTAATTTTCTTCATGCAGAACAGAGAACTTTGACATAATACAAGCTAAAGATGACCATTGTTGTTAAGACACCCCTTCTCCCAAAAACACCCCACACCAAGTCCTGTTGCATAATTCACATTAGTTATCCAGCTGTACACCCAAAACAGGCAATACACATGCATTTTTGAAAAAAATGGTGTTAAGCACATCCTACCAGAAATAATATCCACACATAAGACAGGAAAAAGCAAGTCATACAGGATCGAATTTTTACACTGACTCTAGACCATCTTCAGTTGAAAATGTCAGGCCCATGTAACCAGCCTCTCCCATTTATGATGTGCATCAATTTTTCCTAGAAGTATCTTAACAATATTTTAACAAACAAATGCTTATGTTTTACACATTGAGCATACAATCTGATGACTGACAGGGATTGTATGACTGAGGTAAACTTTTTTTTCTTTCAAGATGGGCATTTTTTTTAATCATTTATCATTGATATAATACAAGCTGTGCTGTACAAACTAATTTCATTCTCTATGAAAACATGACATTCAAGTCTTTCTCGACCATCACTACAAACCATGTGGCAAGTAACGGACAAAAAAAAAAAATTTTTTTAGAGTATGTCTTTAATTATTGGAAGACGGCTGCAAAATTCTGGTGTAAATGTTTACTCTGCCATGGAAATGAGAAAAATTTCAAAATATAAATGTTGCACCAAAGTTTCAGAAAAAAAGGCAAGTATAATTCTTAAAGCAGTTTGAAATGTGCCCAAGTTAATCAAGTGACCAAATCTGCACTAACATTTCTATCTATGCACTGTGTAGCCATTTAAATATGTATTTATCATTTCTGTATGTAGTTTACAAAAATAAAGTGTTTTGTCTAGAACTCATGTATACCCTTTTCACTTTTAAGCAAATAACCCACAGCTCAAAATGCTGAATACTTCTGAAAACAGCAAATAATGGAAAAGAAAAATAATTTTATAGAAACCTATTAGATCCAATCATTTATTAAGTTCAAAAACTGTACAATTGTGTTTTGCAACATTTTGACAGTAACACAGTTTGGGAGCAGGTAAATATCGGCAGTCTGAGATACCCATGATCTGCAAAGAAAAAGGGGAAAAAATTTCAGTTTCAATCCACTAATGCTTTCATATGCCTATTAAACAGATTTTAGGACTGGCAGGCACTTACATGCAAGGGATCAGGGTAATACAGTTTTGAATCAAGTTGACTCACAGTGGCTGCTTTTAAATCAGACCCCCCCCCCCAAACTAATTTAACTTGAAACATGTTTGGTAATTGGTGTATCATCATGTTGTTACCATTAAGCAGTTCCATTTAATATATTCATAAGAGACTTGTAATCCCATGTTACTCACTTTGTCAATTTCCCCCACCAAAAAAGTAAAATACATGCCAAAAGAAAATTAAATGCAATGTTGCACAAAGGAACCGTTTTCTATTTAAGAAATTAGCTTCAATAAAAATTCCAAAACCGACACAGCCTTTTTGCTAGGGGCTGTAATCCTTCCTAACAGGTGGATGGAACAAATAAAAGTGAGATTTCAAAAAGAACTCAGAGACCAAAAACTTTAAAATCACGTGTTTCATATATCTTTCTAGAAATAGTACTTTATCATATTTGTTTGAACAACTACTAAATAGTGAGTACAACATATACAATGAAGTGTTGATGTAGAAAACAGTAAGCTTAATCTAAAAATGTTATAAATTTAAAAGGTAAAACTAAGATATAATTTTACTATTGTACAGAACAAGGAGAATGCAACATTTAAAGGTTAGGGATGGGGCATCAAGTACATTAAAAAGTGGTGAAAAAAAATACCTTTTAGCGTAGCCTTCTGGCTTCTCTTTCAGACTCTAATAGAGTAAGCACATCACCTTCACGCACAGGACCCTTTACATTGCGAATGATTGATCGATTGCTATCATCCATGAACTCAACACGAACCTACAGAGAATAAATTGGAATAAAGTTAATTTTCAAAATGACACTTGCATGCTAAACAAACAAGGCAAAAAAAAAAAAAAGTCTACCCTATTCATTCCCTATTAAACCAAATAAGATTCTTTTTTAACTTAAAAATTACAAATAAAACCAAACAAAAATCTGAACGCAATAACCTTTAAACATAACCTTGAGTGCAGACTAATTGGTTGTTGTGAAATTTATGGCAACAATTCATACACTTGGAAATTTCTACAAGCAGGCTCCTAGACCTTGTAATCACATTTACTGCTCACACTGCACCATTACTAGTAAAGAAGTTTTGTTTCAGAAATTAAGATGAGGTATGTTTATAGCATTTTCTAGTAATTCTGCAACATCCAAAATCATGAGCAGTAGTGATAACATGCTAGGCATTTATATTCAAGACTAACACCTTTTATAACATAAGAACAAAAAAAAAAAAAAATCAAACACAGACAGTACAAATTAATTCAGAAATAGACGTTTTAATTACAACACCCTATCACGTGACAAAACACAGTGGTTAACTAAAAAGCAATTGGTTCAGTGTGCAAGATTACAAATAGGAGGTATAAAGTTAAACATCGCAACCTCACTGCACATACAGGAAAATTCTTCAATCAATAGTACCTTCTTTATATACATAATGGGAAATTTTCTTAGCCAAAATTAAAACCCCTTTTCTGGGGGTTCAGTTTTGCACTACAAACATCTTTTCTACATGATAAAGCAAGGATAGCTTAATGGAATGCAAGATAACACACACACAACTAGTGGTAACTGTAATTTCATTTTAAATGGCATAATTGGGAGTCTCCACACTCATTCCACCTTCACAGGTGGCTGTATGGTTACCAACTAATATTTAAAAATAAAACACCTAAATATCTACAAACTCCTTGGCGTGGGTTTATATCCAGGTCCTGCCAGGAAGATATGGGAAACAGAAAACCTGTACAGTCTGTAGCGCATGACGGGGTGCAACTGCCATTTTCTCTGGTGTTACAATTTAAACACACCTAATGAAGCAGTTGTAATTTAACTTTAGCAAATTAATATATTCCTTATGTTCATCACCTATATTAATTCCCACAAGTCAACTTGAAAACAAGAACTTCTATAAACTTAAAATATTCAAATGCAGAGTAAAAGCTACAATTCAGGTGTTTGGTTCATACTTTAAAGTTAATTTCTGCAAGCAAGACAAATCAGACACTATTACAGGCATCTACCTTGAATGTGACCCACTAAGCAAAACTAAAAAATGTGTCAAACACTAGGAAAACATGCACAACATTCAGATTTTGCTATTCACATTTCTACAAGATGAGACTGGACATAAAAATTTAAATACAACTAAATGTACATTTTATCTGCATTGTGAATGTAAGCAAATTATACAGTTTGATAACTGGGCAGTTAACCCGTTCCGCGCTTTGCTTTCTATTGGTTTATTCAAGATAAGAGAAAAGGTATTAACACGAATGCCACCATGAAATTAGGCAAGTTTGCTCCTGATGGCAATGTACTGTAAAATCAGGGTGTTATTTTAATATACTAATTAAATGCATTTTATTGTTGCCTAAAGCAATGAAAATGCATTTTCTAAAAAAATACATTTGCGCTACCTCATAGTTGCCAAACCTTAGCTGCACAAGAACTCAGGTTGGTCCAACAGCAAATTAAATCCTGCACAAACCACTACAATTGAATGTCTCAATTTCCATTTGACCGTTCTACTGATATAGACATGAGATACCAATCAGTGAGATATTCAGATGGTTGTGTGCTTAAGTATATTAAATATGTTTGAGAAAAACACTATCGAATATATGGCTTAAAAAAAAAAAATTAACAAAGTTTAATATTCTGTTCTGCGACACCACACTGAAACTTCATTGTTATTTCAGTCCCTGTCTATCCTCTATTTATACCCATTATACAAAAATATACTTGTATCTGGCAGGTAATCAAAGGCTGTTTGCAAGATACTTTGCAGGGGACATCTGTCTATAGATTGCCTAATGCCAGTAAACACCTATTTGGCACTCAAACTGTTAATCTCAAAAAAGGTTCATGTTTGTCAGTAACGTGCACAACCCTGGGAGCATAACTAAACCAGAGGTATGGAAATTGGAATTGGCTTACCTGATGTACGTTTTACTCTTTTTATTAAACTAGTTATATATTTTTTTCCCATGAAGGAGAATGGCAACTTATTGCAAGTTTTTCAGTTTTGCAGGTTAAGAATTACATTATTGTAATCTTCATCCTTCTGACTAACCATTAAACTATGTTGTGTAATCTATTGCTCAAGTAAAGACAATTAAAATACACTGAATATCCACAATGAACACACACTCACTAGAGTATTCGACAAAAAGCCTGCTGGTTACAGATCCATGATAGACTGATGGGATTCTCGAGTAGAAGAGAATGCAGAATTCACACCGAAAGAATTGGAGGACACTGTCTAGGACAGTAAAGAAACACTGCATTTATGCAATACTTTTTCTAAGTGCTATGAAACCCAACAAAGTTAACACTTCAAAGAAACAAGCAGATTAGAGTTTATACCTGCTTATTAACTCTCAATACCACATTAGTAAAATGAACAAAGCGCTGTATGCTCATTTACTCTCAATTGTAACAATTCTTTAAATCTTACTCCCTAATTGTCTGAGAAAACAGCATGTCTGCAATACTACAGGAAAAGAAATTCAGCCCTGGACTAGTGCAGGAAATACAGTAAGTATTTGATCACCTGCTGAATTTTTAAGTTTGGTCACTTACAAAGAAATGAAGTGTCTCTAATTTTTATGTTAGTGTCACTTTAATGGAGAGAGAGACAGAATATCAACCAGAAAATCCAGAACAAACAATACATAATGTGTGGTCCCAAATGCCGTCAGACCATTAACAAGCTCCTCCCATGTAGTTTTGGGCTGATCCCTCACCTTTCTCATAATCAATCATCCTATGAGGAAAGATCTAGCATGGCACTCCAGACCATGGGTGATCGAGTCATTTTATATTTCTTCCAATTCCAAATCACACCAAAAGTTGGCACCTTCTCACCAAGCTTTTTGCTGATGGTCTTGTACCCCATTCCAGCCTTGTGCAGGTCTATAATATTGTCCCTGATGTCCTTTGACAGCACTTTTGTCTTGGTGATGGAGGGGTTGGAACAGAAGAAATTCTGTGGACAGGTGTGCTTTATACACAACGAGTTTAGATCAGGAGCATCTGTAATTGATTGGTAATCCGTGGGAGCCAGAATTCTGCCTGGGTTGTAGGGGATCAAATCCTTATTTCGCTCAATGACATGCAAATCAATTTAAAACTTTAATGTGCTATTTCTGGATTTTTGGTTGATATTCTGTCTCTCTCCATTAAAATGAAAACTACCATAAAAATTAGAGACTGTCCATTTCTTTGCAAGTCAGCAAACGTACAAATTCAGCAGGGGATCAAATACTTATTTCCCCCACTGTATATCTTTTGAAAGTGAAAAAAATATTCAGCTTTGGGATCTATTCCATTTATTGCAACCATTTGAAAGGTTTATTTGACTTCCACCTTTTACCCGGAGCATCCCCCAGCCACCAGAGTCTTTCTAGCACACACCACCCCCAGACCAGGATATAAAGCCAATCTATATGTGCAAACAATTTACAGACCCTGAATTTTGTTTCTGTAGATAAGGTGTTTCAGCTGTATGATAAAGTAACAACCACCAGGACAACCAGATGCAAACTCAAAACAGAATTCTACCTCTTTAACTGTCAGCATCAATACCAGATTTTAACTCAACAAGAATGATCCTTGGTATGGATAGTTTAACATTTTGGTGTTTCAGCTGTATGATAAAGTAACAATCACCAGGACAACCAGATGCAAACTCAAAACAGAATTCTACCTCTTTAACTGTCAGCATCAATACCAGATTTTAACTCAACAAGAATGATCCTTGGTATGGATAGTTTAACATTTTCAGAAAAATCAGCAGATACTTGCCTGTGTACATTGCCCTTGTGAGCCTGTTCTTCCAAGGACTTTGGTTACCTGTTTAAAAAAAAAAAAAAAAAAAATCAAGTTAGAAAAACAAATTTATTTTATGGATGGTGAGACATTATCAACACATCTGCAAAATTCAAAATGATGAAACCAATCTATCATCGAACAAGCTGTCCACATTTACATGTTACCATACAATGCAAATGTTTGAGCCCCCTTGCTTAAAATGTCTGTTATTGTGAATAAGTAAGCAGAAGATGAACTGATTACCAAAAGGCACAAAGTTAAAGATGACACATCCCTTTAATATTTCAAGCAAGATTACATTTTTATTCCAATCATTCAAAGGTTCAAAATACCCCCCAAAAAATGAAAAGGGCCTGAGGCAAGTGTTTGGGGAAAACAACATAGTCAATACTTACTAAGGCCCCCCCTTTGGCAAGTATCACAGTGTGTAAACCCTTTCTTTAGCCAGCTAAGAGTCTTTCAATTCTTGGGGTATTTTTGCCCATTCATCCTTGCAAAAGGCTTCTAACTCTGCAAGACTCTTGGGCCATCTTGCTTGCACTGCCTTTTTGAGATCTATCCACAGATTTTCAGTGATGTTTAGGTCAGGGGACTGTGATGGTTACGGCAAAACGGTTAGCTTGCACCTCTGGAGGTACTCCATTGTAGATTTTAAGGTGTGGTTCAGATCATTACCTTAAAGTAGGACCCATCCTCTTAATTTCAACTTTTTTTTTTTTTTACATATGGTGTGACACTTACTCCCAGAATTTGCTGATACTAATCAGAATCCATTCTGCCCTTTACCAATAACGTGTTGTGCCACTGGCTGCAACACAAGCCCAAAGCCTGATCAAATCCACTAGCATGCTTAATAGTTGGGAGACGTGCTCTTTTCCTGGGATTTGGCAACCTTTTTTCTCCAAACATACCTTTGCACACGGTGGCCAAAAAGTTCTATTTGACTTCATCAGTCCATTAAGACTGGTTTCAATTTTCATATGCAAACTTCAGGCGCTGAATTTTGTGGCTATCACACAGGAAAGGTAAGTTGTTTTTTTTTTTAACCATTGGTCCTAGCCCTCAAACAGCTACTTGCAAAAGTTTGAAAATGACAAATTTCAAACAACCATGCAAGATGTCGTTTTAGACTATTTCAAGGTCAGTGACTACTTATACAATGCTATTTTGATCTTTAACTAGGGATTAAGTCATCGATGGACCTCTACCAGAGAGTGAACAACAAATTTCTAATACAAATTGAGAATATTTGGACTTTAAACATTTAAGTTGAACCACACGTTTTAATATTCCAAACGTGATGAAGCTATTCTTGTTTATTATGTACTACTTTCTGAAGTAAATTACTTTTCTTATGAACACTCAGAAATTAGGGCGTCTTATACAAACTCAAAGACTTTTCATTCACTCAGTTTTAACTGCCGTTTTACTTTCTGAAAGTATATGTATTTTTTTGGATGTTATCTGAAAGCCATGGCTCTTGGATAATGTACCGTTTTAACATTTTTTAACTACTGATATGGTGACAAAGCACTACGGTTAACTTTTGATTAAAAAATGCTACGCGTCTAACTTTCTATCTTCTACGTAAACTTGTCCTAATCATAGAAAACTACTCAGGAAAAAAAAATGCACAAGGAGACTATTGCAGTGGTCAGCAAGCCACCAGAATGTCGCTCCATCACTCACTGAAAACTCTCTTTATAAACCAGATTAGGTTGAAGTTCCAACTATAAAAATAAAACGATTAATCATTTTTGTATAAACCAGCTAACATTAATGTTCCAAGCAGAATAAAATGCTGAAATTAACCAAACGATGGCAAGACACGCCCTGATTGTGTTCAGCTCTGAAAGGTGCTACATAAATGTTTACATACGCATCTGGAATATCCCATTTTTTTGTTCCATCACAATAATATATCCGCTACGTTTGAATAAAATTCAATTGCAAAAAGACTCTTCACTATACTTTCATCAATTCTGAAAGCACTGATAACCAACCAGTCCACTTTAACAATTTGCCTAACAATGCCACACATAAATTAAAGGCGACAAAATTAGCAATATGCTGTACAAACGGAGCCGTCTCTACATCAGATAAGGATTCTTTACAATAAGTAATTTCGCATATAAGAATGATGTTCTTGCCACTGTTTGTTTGACTGGATTTACTACCATCAACAAGCGCATACATTTTTCCTGGCCGACAAGACATTTTGAAACACGCGACACAGCACATGGAGCGTTTGGCTGTTTCTAAAATGCTCGCCAACTATAAGTCAGCTTTTTCATAAATGCTGAAACCTTGTTTTATATTTTCTTTAAAAAGAACTTCCATTCGTAAATGAGTAATTTAAATTATAAAGCAATTCTTACTCTTGCGAGCTTGATAGGCTGCACACGACTGGCTTCCATGATGGCGGCCCGATAGAGAAAGAGGGTCACGTGGGGTGGCGGCGTTCATTTATAGTTAATCCCAAACAGTCTCAAAATCATTTCTCTATTGTATCATACAAATTTAAATAATAAAATCTACTCATTTTTTTCAATTCATTACAAAAAATACCAATTGTAAGATTTTTCAAAAATAAGTTTAGTCGCCCATCATGCATTGCAAAAGCACGCGTGCGTTCTAGAAAAGTGCAATCGAGTTTTGTTGCGCAGCTGCTGCAGCCCTCTCGAAAATTATGCACTTATGTCTTTAAACAGAAATAAAAATGTTTAAAATATCTATAAAGAGAAATTGTAGTTGCTTATGTAATATCCATTTATGCTTCGTCCTACTTTATACAGATACTAAGTTTTACTTATAAACTTTGCTACCGAGCACTGAAGTCCGGGCAGCTGCAGCGTCTAATTGGCTAATTCTGAAGAACTGCGGTGTCTGCGCGAACGTGACACGCTCGCTGCAAAGTGAGTAGCTTGTATTGAAATATGTAATTATCTAACGGCGAACTATTAGCATATTTATTATGACGTTTTGTTTATGCAACCCATCCAAATTAAAAATCAAGTAGTTTAGTTTAAAAAAAAAAGCGCGTGCAGATTATTACCCACAATGCTGCTGTGAGCCTGCCCTTGACAACAGTCATGGCGTCCGCTACGAAGATTATCCAGAGGATCCGAAACTGGGCTGCGGGGGTAAAATATGTCTTGTTTTCTTCCAAATTTTATAATGAAGTGTGTCAAAGGATATGGGATTTAAGTCGGGGGTCCCAACGACATTCTCACTTGTTATTTAGTTTAACTTAAAACATTGGATTCGTTACTCCTAAAGGTCGGAAATAAATGTCTGTCATTAATAGATTTTGATATCCTTATGAGCAACTTAAGTGCTCTTAAAATGTCCTTCGGTGCGTGCTTTTCTTATCGGCAGATTTTACCTTAATCTATTTGTAGCAGCGTTTGTCCAACATTACCAAAGTTCTGCAACTTTTAGTTTACTCCACAGTTAACAACCCAGGCAATTGTGTGATGCGTGTTCAAATCCACAATCCAAGCGTCTTCGTTTTAAATTATTTTAGCAAAATTAAAAGCAAAACCGCTCATACAAAAACAGAGAAAAAAAATTATATTAGAAAGAGAAGTTCGTGTTTAAGGCTTACTTGCCTTGTTTCATTTCTGTTTTGGTCATACAGTCGTATTACGGTCAGCCCCGTTCAGAAAGCTGTATGCCAAGGCTGTTATTTGTAAACTAATTTCATTAACACTCTGTTTTACAGGTACGGCTAAGAAAGATCTATTTCAGGTTAACTTACAGGGGGTAAAAGACTATACCATAATCCAAGTAACTAGGAGAAACTGATACTCATTTGGAATTAGGCAGACACTTGTGTGGATTTAACATTCACTTTCTAAGACTGGCTCATGTCAGTGTTGTGCAAGTTCACACCTCACAAGAACTAACTCAAAGTTCAGTTCCCACAGATTAAAATGAGTAAATTCATGTTCATAGTTCACCATGTTCTTGCTCCTACTCTTTTCAATGCTTGTATGAACTGGCTGTTGGGCAGAGGCGTGGGGTCCTGCGGCTGTGTGGTATCTGTTGGTGAAAGATTCATGGATCTTGACAATGCTGTGATCTTCGCGAAGTCGATGGAGGCTGTGATCAGGGCTGTCGAGAGACTGTGCGAGGAGTCCGAGTGTCCTGATAAAAACCAAGAGCCAGGCCTTTAATGACCTCTGGGGCACGGCCATCAGCAGTGTGTCTGTCTGCAGAGAGAGTGTCGACCACATTGAGAGATTTGCTTACCTTGGGAGTGTATGGCTCTAGTGACTCTTCCTATGAAGTCAGTACAGTAATCCCTCCTCGATCGCGGGGGTTGCGTTCCAGAACCCCCCGCGAAAGGTGAAAATCCGTGAAGTAAAAACCATATGTTCATATGGTTATTTTTATATATTTTAAGCCCTTATAAACTTACCCACATTCTTATAAACATTTTCCGCTCAATTATACAGCATAAACCCTTTGTATTCTCAAAGATATTAGGTAAGATTCATTGAAATTATGTATGTAAACACATTGTTTATATACAGTAAAATCTAAATATTATTTTAAAGCTATCAAGCGTCTCCGATGTCACATATGTTACAGCCATTACGACAGGCAGGCCACCAGCAATAAATACGTACAATGCAAGAAAAATTGTATACAGTAAAATGTGTGTACAGTGATACTAAACTATGTACATGTAATAAGTACTGTACATAGAAAATTAATTGTTACTCACCAACAATGATACAACGACTTGTCCGATAACGATGAGTTTAATTTTACTGCACAACAAAGGAGAGCGTTACTGCTTTTCTAAAGGAGCCTCTTCAGGCGACTATAGATCTTATATTGTTTTCCTCCTTTTTAAATAAAAAAGAATCGTGGACTCATTGATTCCGTAATGGCGTCCTGCAGCGGTGTAGCTGTTCCCTTCCTTCAACATATCCAAAACTTTTACCTTTTTGGAAATCGTTAGCATCTTCCGTTGGCGCTTGGGCACGGCCCCTGAAGCAGTAGCAGGAGCACGTTGATGCTGAATGAGCGAGACAAGACTTCCTGGTTAATGCAGCGGAATTGAATTCTGTGCTCCGTTGCTGAGCCAATCAGCACACAGGAACTTAACTGCGTGCTCTGATTGGGTAGCTTCTCAGCCATCCGCCAATAGTGTCCCTTGTGTGAAATCAACTGGGCAAACCAACTGAGGAAGCATGTACCAGAAGTAAAAAGACCCATTGTCCGCAGAATCCCACGAAGCAGCGAAAAATCTGCGTTATATATTTAGATATGCTTACATATAAAATCCGCGATAGAGTGAAGCCGCGAAAGTCGAAGAGCGATATAGCGAGGGATTAGTGTAGACTGATTGGGAGAGCATTGGGGGGGGGGTCATGAGGATGCTGGAAAGGGATGTGTAGTGCTCCTGATGGGTCTTGTTCAAAAAGTGTATGCCAAAAGCCCCTACTACAAACCCTGAACTTAAGGTTCGTGGGGGTAAGGCCAGGTACACCAGGGTTCCTAATCTTAAAATTTAGATTAGGTGCCTAATCTTAAAATAGTGTAAGGGTGCCTAATCTTAAAGTCGAACCCTGGTGTATACTGATGGCGTCCGCTTTTTGAACAAGACCCCTCCTGATATCTCTGCTAAAGGTCCAAGTCTTAAAAATCCTGGTGCTTCCTGTCTTGCTATATGGTTGTGAGACATGGATGCTATCCAGTGACCTGAGATGAAGACTGGACTCCTTCATATGTCTCTCCAGAAAATCCTTGGGTACCGTTGGTGTGACTTTGTGTTGTTCATGGAGTCCCAAATGAGGCACATTACCTGCATTGTGAGGGAGCGTCAGTTACGGTACTACGGCCATGTGGTGTGTTTCCCTGAAGTTGATCCAGCTCGTAAGATCCTCATTGTTGGGGATCCAAATGGCTGGACCAGGCCAAGGGGTCGCCCATGTAACACCTGGCTGCGGCAGATAGACGGTCATTTCCGGAGGGTGGGACTGGACCGCGTGTCTGCCTGGGGAGTTGCCAACCGGGTTCCTGAGCTGTTTTGTCGTGTGGTGGATGTGTCAACGCAGTGTACCAGTGCATGCTTCCCGACTTGACTTGACAAATAAATGGCGAAAAATGTGAACGCAATAAATATTCATAAATATCCACTATTTGCGCTTATCCAAATACCATATTTGGATTCAGCTCCACCCCTACATTACAGGGCAAGTCAAAAAAGTTGAATCTGGACCTAAACCAGATCCAGAATGTTACATAAAACTGAACTAGCTCACGTTCAAGTTCTTCACTTGCAAATATGTTAAGTTCACCGTTCTTAGAAAAATGAGCTTGTTCAATGAACGCGCTCTTTTGAACTAGTTCATGCATAACATTGGCTCTTGTATTTCCGGCCCCTGTTTATGCAGAAGCAGAGACAATTACTGTACAGTAATCCCTCCTCCATCGCGGGGGTTGCGTTCCAGAGCCACCCGCGAAATAAGAAAATCCGCGAAGTAGAAACCATATGTTTATATGGTTATTTTTATATTGTCATGCTTGGGTCACAGATTTGCGCAGAAACACAGGAGGTTGTAGAGAGACAGGAACGTTATTCAAACACTGCAAACAAACATTTGTCTCTTTTTCAAAAGTTTAAATTGTGCTCCATGACAAGACAGAGTTCTGTCTCACAATTAAAAGAATGCAAACATATCTTCCTTTTCAAAGGAGTGCGCGTCAGGAGAGAGAGAGAGAGAGAGAGAACAAAGCAAGCAGTCAAAAAAAAAAATCAATAGGGCTGTTTGGCTTTTAAGTATGCGAAGCACCGCCGGTACAAAGCTGTTGAAGGCGGCAGCTCACACCCCCTCCGTCAGGAGCAGGGAGAGAGAGAGAGAGCCAGAGAAAAACAAAGTCAAAAATCAATACGTGCCCTTTGAGCTTTTAAGTATGCGAAGCACCGTGCAGCATGTCCTTCAGGAAGCAGCTGCACACAGAAGGTAGCAACGTCCCTATCGTCTAGGTGTGCGAACAGCCCCCCTGCTCACACCCTCCTACGTCAGCGCAAGAGAGAGAGAGAGAGAGAGAAAGTAAGTTGGGTAGCTTCTCAGCCATCAGCCAATAGCGTCCCTTGTATGAAATCAACTGGGCAAACCAACTGAGGAAGCATGTACCAGAAATTAAAAGACCCATTGTCCGCAGAAACCTGCGAAGCAGCGAAAAATCCGCGATATATATTTAAATATGCTTACATATAAAATCCGCAATGGAGTGAAGCTGCGAAAGGCGAAGCGCGATATAGCGAGGGATCACTGTATTTCACTTCAAAAAGAGCAACAGATTATTCTTAAACTCTAGATCTCATTTATAGATAACTAGCTAATTTAACTGCAATCAAACATTTAAATAATTCTTATTTTAACTGTCAGCTGTTTCTTGTAGCAGGCACAGTTCATTGACGAGTCTGCACACAAACTGTTCTGACTGCACCTTAAGTATCTGGCCGTGTCTCGAGTATTTGACCCCTTACTCGAGAGTTGTGGGGTGCAGCATTGTCCACTAATAAGACGGTGTCTCCTGGTTCAAAATGTCTTCTTGGTGTAAACCATTTTTGACGTTCTTGAAGTATAGGCAAATACTTTTTACGGGTGTCGAACTCCAGTCCTGGAGGGCCGCAGTGGCTGCAGGTTTTCATTCTAACCATCTTCTTCATTGGTGACCAGTTTTTGCTGCTAATTAACTTCTTTTGCCTTTGTTTTAATTCACTTGACTCAGGCCTCTTAGTTGTCTCTTTTTCCTTAATTAGCAGCCAAACAATAATGAAACACAAAACAACCTGCCACATGACCAGCTCACCTGTGCCCATCACACGATATCTGAAAATAAAGAAAGGTGAAGGTCTCGGTAAAGTTGATCTCTCAGGCCACCAATACATTTTGACGGCGTTCTTAAAAAAAAAAAACAGAAAATCGACAGATTTAAAAATGTCTGCTGTGGCAGACGACTAAGCGAAGATGAAAGAGCAGCGCGGAGAAAAGAGACTGAAAAGCGTTGGAGAGAAAAAAAATCCAAAAAAGAAAAAGAATAATCAAGGTGCAAATTCAGAAAATAAAGAAAGTAATAATCAGCCCGGAACAAGCGGAATTGAAAAAAAGCACGTCCAATAATCGGGCTCAGAATTAAAAGACAAAGAGTAAAAGGCAAAGTAGAACTTCATAAAGACATTCAAAAACGTTGGCGCTATACACATGTAGAGAAAGTTAAAGAATATGAAAGCAGGAAAATTAGAAAGTATAAAAAAAAAAAAAAGATCGCAGTAGCGCAAACAAACGGAAATTATTACTCGAAAAAAGGGAAAATAATCACCACGGACCAGGTATCCTTGGAAAAGAAGCAGGACAAAGCGAGTTCAGAAATAAAAGACAAAGAGTAGAAAACAAAGTGAAACGTCATAAAGAGGTTAAGAAACAAGGGGGCCAAACATATGCAGAGTAGGTTAGAGAAAATGAAAACTGGAATTCAAAAGACTCAAAAAAACGTAGGCGCAAAACACATGCAGAGCAAGATACAGAATATGAAAGCAGAAAAAAATTAAAGTGTCAAAACAAAGAAAATAAAAATCACATTAGCACAAACAGAGATATTATTACTTGGAGAAATAACGAAAAGGTGAATAGAGATTGAATATATGGACACAGGCGATATGTCAGAAGTATGTAAATATTGTAAGGCTTTGAAGTTTAAGTCAGAGAATGCATGTATTGGTTACTTTGCAAAAAAAAAAAAAAATGAACTGCTGATGATGAAGATCGTTTTGTCTGTGCTGAAATTCCAAACAGAGAAACCTATCCTGAATTATGGTACAAAGTCATTAAACACTTGTCTTACGGACCTCATTTAAAAAAATCAG
Source organism: Erpetoichthys calabaricus (assembly GCF_900747795.2). Lineage (NCBI taxonomy): Eukaryota > Metazoa > Chordata > Cladistia > Polypteriformes > Polypteridae > Erpetoichthys > Erpetoichthys calabaricus. Next base: position 153,515,877 of record NC_041405.2, on the reverse strand, counting down.
CATGTTGGGACTCGAAAGATTCCAAATATTGTTTTTAACAAAGTTCTGAAATAAAAGTGAAACTAATAAAATAGCAACAATTAAAAGAAAAAAAAATCTTAAGTGTGTATCCGGAAAACCAAACACGGGGGTTGGCGATTGAAGCGAGCAGGGGGCAAAGCCCCCTAGTAATTAAAAAAAAAAAAAAATTAGTCGTGGTTTATTCTTTTCCTCTCCTGACTATTGTGGTAGACATATTTGGCTAGTAACTATAAAAGATTCAACAGTCAATGTTGAATTCAACATTAATGTGTCAATTTTATTTTCTGACCAGTGTTATTTGATGATATATTTCTGAAAGGCAGACTATCGATTGGCTATTAACACCATTTTTTTAAAATCGAGTAATGGATCCGTTGTGCATCAGAAGTCGAGAAAGCATGACTGAAGAAGTTTCATTTCTGATGGGCAAAATATGTTCAGTCACAAAAGCTCATTCCTGATTAATATTGTCAATGAAAAACATATCTAATTGCCATGTCTTGTTTTGTAGGACAATGAAATGTGCTGGTACAGTGGTGTGAAAAACTATTTGCCCCCTTCCTGATTTCTTATTCTTTTGCATGTTTGTCACACAAAATGTTTCTGATCATCAAACACATTTAACCATTAGTCAAATATAACACAAGTAAACACAAAATGCAGTTTGTAAATGGTGGTTTTTATTATTTAGGGAGAAAAAAAAAATCCAAACCTACATGGCCCTGTGTGAAAAAGTAATTGCCCCCTGAACCTAATAACTGGTTGGGCCACCGTTAGCAGCAATAACTGCAATCAAGCGTTTGCGATAACTTGCAATGAGTCTTTTACAGCGCTCTGGAGGAATTTTGGCCCACTCATCTTTGCAAAATTGTTGTAATTCAGCTTTATTTGAGGGTTTTCTAGCATGAACTGCCTTTTTAAGGTCATGCCATAGCATCTCAATTGGATTCAGGTCAGGACTTTGACTAGGCCACTCCAAAGTCTTCATTTTGTTTTTCTTCAGCCATTCAGAGGTGGATTTGCTGGTGTGTTTTGGGTCATTGTCCTGTTGCAGCAACCAAGATCGCTTCAGCTTGAGTTGACGAATAGATGGCCGGACATTCTCCTTCAGGATTTTTTGGTAGACAGTAGAATTCATGGTTCCATCTATCACAGCAAACCTTCCAGGTCCTGAAGCAGCAAAACAACCCCAGACCATCACACTACCACCACCATATTTTACTGTTGGTATGATGTTCTTTTTCTGAAATGCTGTGTTCCTTTTACGCCAGATGTAACGGGACATTTGCCTTCCAAAAAGTTCAACTTTTGACTCATCAGTCCACAAGGTATTTCCCCAAAAGTCTTGGCAAACATTGAGATGTTTCTTAGCAAAATTGAGACGAGCCCTAATGTTCTTTTTGCTTAACAGTGGTTTGCGTCTTGGAAATCTGCCATGCAGGCCGTTTTTGCCCAGTCTCTTTCTTATGGTGGAGTCGTGAACACTGACCTTAATTGAGGCAAGTGAGGCCTGCAGTTCTTTAGACGTTGTCCTGGGGTCTTTTGTGACCTCTCGGATGAGTCGTCTCTGCGCTCTTGGGGTAATTTTGGTCGGCCGGCCACTCCTGGGAAGGTTCACCACTGTTCCATGTTTTTGCCATTTGTGGATAATGGCTCTCACTGTGGTTCGCTGGAGTCCCAAAGCTTTACAAATGGCTTTATAACCTTTACCAGACTGATAGATCTCAATTACTTCTGTTCTCATTTGTTCCTGAATTTCTTTGGATATTGGCATGATGTCTAGCTTTTGAGGTGCTTTTGGTCTACTTCTCTGTGTCAGGCAGCTCCTATTTAAGTGATTTCTTGATTGAAACAGGTGTGGCAGTAATCAGGCCTGGGGGTGGCTACGGAAATTGAACTCAGGTGTGATACACCACAGTTAGGTTATTTTTTAACAAGGGGGCAATTACTTTTTCACACAGGGCCATGTAGGTTTGGATTTTTTTTCTCCCTAAATAATAAACACCATCATTTAAAAACTGCAATTTGTGTTTACTTGTGTTATATTTGACTAATGGTTAAATGTGTTTGATGATCAGAAACATTTTGTGTGACAAACATGCAAAAGAATAAGAAATCAGGAAGGGGGCAAATAGTTTTTCACACCACTGTAGTTTGTTCCAATTGAAATAAAGCACTCCTAACAATAACTTTTGTCATTTGTGTTCCCACAATAGCATGATCTTCAGGCCAAGCTGCAGCTGCGCTACGGAGAAATTTTCAAAAGGTAAAAGCCTATTTATTTTTAAGTTTTAGAGTACTTTTTGTTTATTGCATGTCAAGGTGTGTTTCAGTAGTGTTGTGGTCTAGTTAGATGGGATCCATATTCTTCATTTGTGGTGCAGGAGCTTTCAAACCAGACTCACATAGTGTGATTTATTTACAGTGGATGCAGAAAGTCTTCAGACCCCTTCACGTTTTGTTTTTTTTTTTTTTCTCATTTTGCTATGTTGTATCCTTATGCTAAAATATTTTTGCCCCTTATCAACCAACATTCAGTACCCCTGAATTAAAAAGTAGACAGAGTAATAGAATTTTAGCAAATTTATTAAAAACTAGATAAAAGTACTTGGCATTGCTCAGGGCATATCTGTACAATGGATTAAGGAAAGAAAGCAATGGTTTATGTGTGTTTTAAATGATGACCTTGTTATTGGTCGCTGTCCCATCCATCATCCATACTGCCTCTCTATCAATTTCCCTGCTCTGGCATGTCAAGAATTTGTTCATTTTGTGTCAGATTGGATTCCAGAATTGTGGTAACTCCTTGCTGGGTTGTAAGTATGAATGCGGTCATGTCTGACTCATCTTCTTATTTCAAGGTGGACAGTTTGTAGTGCTTAAATTATGAAGAAGAGCTGACAAAGCAGGAATTAATGAACAGCCCTTTTATTCTCCTTTGTGTTGTGCTGCACTTGCACTCTTGATCATGACTCACCCAATACCTCCTTAAAAAGTACAGAATACTCTTTTTTTTTTTTTTTCTCTCTATAATACAGTAGATAGAAGCAGCATGTGGCATTGCCCGGGTAAGTAATGTTCAGCTCTGGTCATTTTTTCTGTTAGTCTAGCTTCAGTCTGTTTGGATGTTTCACTTATTAGTCAGCAGGTGGCACTGATGTGCAAACTGATGCAGGTCAGGAAAAAAAAAAAAACAAAACATTGAGACCTCCAGGGTCAAAGGTTTTTGTTCCAACATAGTCTATCTTGTCCATATGACCCTAAAGAGCAACTATGCAAAGTTTGGTTCTGATTGGTCAGTGGGTGAAAGATTGTATAGGGAACATACAGACAAAATTCCATTTTACAAGATGCTGTGTATATATAGAAAAAAATATATATATATACACACACACACACACATATGTATATATATATATATATATATATATATAGTATATACAGTGAAACCTTGGATTGCGAGTAACTTGGTCTGTGAGTGTTTTGCAAGACGAGCTAAAATTTTTAATAAACTTTAACTTGATAAACGAGCGAGGTCTTGCAATACAAGTAGTACGTGTACACTTTGTCCACTGAGCGTCACATGGGGATTGTAGGTAATCGTCTCCCATGCTCGTTCTCAGTCGGCGTGCCTCACTCATATACTCAATATCCATATAAGCTTATACTGTTTACGATAGCATGGTGACCACGCACAAGTCCCTGTCATGCAACCCAAAACACGAGGCTTTATTTAGCGTGAAACAGGAACAGTACGGTTATTTATTGTAGCGGGATCTACCATTCTCCTATACAGAGACACAGCAATCAGGCAGGGTCGTGACCAGGTTAGTAGCCAAGTTATACTGTGCTCTTGCATTTATAATGTTCCTTGCATCACCCATCTGCGGCAGGTGCTTATAGCTTGACCGCGAACTTTTCTGATTCTGTTTTACGGCAAACTGCTACAGTGCTGGGAGCCTGCGGTTGCTTGCTTTGGGACGCGTGTGTTGTCCCGTTGGGGCGGGGAGGGGGGATTCCCAAAAGAGTTTAGAAACCTTACAGTGCGTAAAGCATTTTTTTTATTTTGTGTCCAAGTGTAGTGACTTTTCAGGCAAAAGCAACTGTCATTGGATAGGTGTCCTTGTTAAAGTCGCAAAAAAAGAAAAAGATTCCAGTGAGCCAACAGATAGCAGGGATTCCGTTAGTTAGAGTGAAGATTTTGTATTAATCATATTTATATAAATACTAGGCTGACCTGCCTTTTAAGGCGACCGACTTTTATCCTCAATTTGTGTACGCTCCATGTGTACATCAGGCATGTAAGTGTAGGGAATGAGAACATCTCCCGAAAACCTAAGTTTTTTATCCCCTTGAGTGCCTGTCCAAAGTTGTACAATGTCGGCCCGAATCTGTACCGCTAAAGACGGAGTTTCATGCACTAAATAAGCTTTAGATGAGAATAAGCAAGCACCATCTCCTCTGATATTTACTACGTGGTGAGGCATTTGTACTCCATCAACATAATTATTTCCAGAGACATAATTTTATCTATTTTTCCAGCACATCGCGCACAAAAGCAAGGGAACGATGGGAGCACCAGAACTCTGCTCACATCGCGTCGCTTCGTACTGCAAGCCGCAAGTAGTAATTCTGTGATAAGCAGAATACCGCTACGCTTTGCACTCACGTGACGGAAGGACAATCCCGACTGCTTTTATATAGTAGATGTATCGCACAGTCTGGAGTAGAAAATCATCTTTTACCTGGAAAAACGAAACTACAAATCCCATCGTGCATTGCAAAATGGACGGGGCGTGCGTGGAACTCCGCGCCTGCGTAACACTCACGGGACGGAAGGATAATCCCGACCGCTTTTATATAGTAGGATTTGTGGGTTGTGAAACAAATTATCTGAGTTTCCATTATTTCTAATAGGGAAATTCGCTTTGGATTACAAGCACGTTTCCGGAAGTAATTATACTCACAAACAGAGGTTCCACTGTGTGTGTGTGTGTATATATAATAATAATATACTTCTCAAAAAAATGAAAGGAACACTTTTTAATCAGAGTATAGCATCAAGTCAGTGACACTTCTGGGCTATTGATCTGGTCAGTTAAGTAGCAGAGGGGCTTGTTCATCAGTTTCAGCTGCTTTGGGGCACTAGAAGGGCAACAATGAGACGACCCCCAAAATAGGAATGAATGTTTTAACAGGTGGAGGGAGGCCACTGACAGTTTTCCCTCCTTATCTGTTTTGTCACTCGTTTTACATTTGGCTACGGTCAGTGTCACTACTTGAGGCCATACCTGGACCCTACAGAGGTGGCACAGGTAGTCCAACTTCTCCAGGATGGCACAACAATACGTGCCTCCCTTTGCCAGAAGGTTTGCTGTGTCTCCTAGCACAGTCTCAAGGGCATGGAGGAGATTCCAGGAGACAGGCAGTTACTCTAGGAGAGCTGGATAGGGCTCCTCGTAGAAGGTCCTTAACCCATCAGCAGGACCCACCGGTATCTTCTCCTTTGGCCAAGCAGGAAAAGGATGCACACTGCCAGAGTCTACAAAATGATCTCCAGCAGGCAGGCCACTGGTGTGAATATCTCTGATCAAACAATCAGAAACAGACTTCATGAGGGTAGCTTGAGGGCCCGACATTGATTAGCATTCGCCATAGAATACCAGAATTGGCACATTGATTGGCATTCGCCATAGAATACCAGAATTGGCAGGTACACCACTGGAGCCCTGTGCTTTTCACACATGAGAACACATGTAACAGATGTGAAAGGGTCTGGAGAAGCCAAGGAGAACGTTATGCTGCCTGTAACATCACTCAGCATGAGTGGTTAGGTAGTGAGTCAGTGATGGTCTGGGGAGACATATCCATGGAGGGGTGCACAGACCCTCAGCACCTTGACTGGTATTAGGTATCGGGTGAAATTCTTGCTGGTTTAGTGGCTCTTGGGTTCCTCCTGGTGCACGACAATGCCCGGCCTCATGTGGCGAGAGGATGAAGGAATTGATACCATTGACTGGCCCCCACGCTCACTCTCCTGACCTCAATCCAGTAGAACACCTCTGGGTGGGACATTATGTTTTGATCCATCCGACGCCACCAGGTTGTACATCTGATTGTCCAGGAGCTCCATGACACCATCCGTCATCTCATTAGGATGTTGTCAGGCATGCATACAAGCATGTGGGGGCCATATAAACTACGGAGTACGATTTGAAGTTGCTACCGTGAAATTTCAGCAAAATGGACTAGTGTGCCGCATCATTTTGTCACTTTGATTTTTGGGGTGTCTTTGAATTCAGGCTTCTGTAGGTTGATCAGTTTAATTTCCATCAAACGATATGGTATATATACACACTTCATCATAGATAAGACCGTGCAAACATCACTTTGGATTAGTTTGGGTATTACCTTTTGGTCACGTATGCACAATGCATAGATAAAAAAAGACCATGTGCTCCGTGGCTACTCTCTCAGGTGGGTGTTAGCATATTTCAATCTCTTGGACCAATAGCGTGAGTTTTCTGCATTCAACTTATATGACAGACATTATAAAATACCGGAAATTATACTGTAAAATCAAGCCCCGACTTATCTGCAGGAGAACTTAAATGTGAGTATATACGGTAAGTAATGTTTTTAATCATTAATTCTCTTTACCCTATCTTTTCAGTGCAGAGAAGTATGACAAAGGCACAGTACTTAGCCCTACTACCCAATAGCTCTTTGCTGTTGTTGGTTCAGTGCCTACAAATCAGTGTTTGTGGTTTGTTCTTTCTCCATGTGTACCCCCTGATGGGTTGCTTTAAACCAGCCGGGTATGAGTGAGAGTCAATGTGATTGTGAATTTGCGCGCTGCTGGATTTCCATCTCATCTAGTGCCGTATGCATAGTGTTTCCATAATGGTGCCCAGTTCCCGATAAGAAAGCAGAAAGTGGAAAGATGTTTTATCCAAAGCAACTTGCAAATCTCTAGTGTTCGAAAGGAAGTACAGAGAGAAACATTAGCATTAAATCAGATGTACTCTCACTAGATGGTTCTCTAAGTGCAAAACATATGTGCAGGTGCACTGTAGTGTTATGGCTAAGGTACTGGCCTTTAAATTCAAAGGCTGTGGTGGGCTCAGCTCCTGCCCATGAGTCTGAGTGACCCTAAATGAGTCAGTTAACCCTCGTGTTCCAGCTGTTAAACATCTGGAACATATCCGTTACTGTAAGTTGTATAAGAAAAAGATGTTGCATGTCATCCAAGTTATAATGACAGTAACAAACCATTAAACAAACAGTTGACAGTTTCTTATTAACATGATGACTGGGACATAGTGAAGTAGAGACAGGTTAGGGTCGCATAGTGAGTCAAATATGGCAAATGATTCTTTGTCTTTGGTTTCATTCACGTTTCCCATATACTGATGGAAAACATTATGCAGAGGATAATGCCCTGGACTTTTAATCCTGAGATTGCCATTTCATTTCCCCTCTTGGATCTACCATATGAAGCCTGAGCAAGTCGCTCAACTTAGCTGACCTCCAACTGTAAAATGTGCATACAAACGATTATATTGTTAACCAAAAGCTTTAAGTGACCTTGGATAAAAGTGTCGTTGGCCAGTTATTGTTGCAAACGTGCCTAACGGTTCTTTTCATTGAGATGTTTGTTTTCATTAAACTTACATAAATTGTTATGAACTGTTTCTTAATAACAGGACTCTGCCTCCTCCTAAACTCCCAGTGGGACCAAGCCATAAATTTGCAAACAACGCTTACTGCCTGCGTGATGGCCGTCGAGAGAGTTTACCCCCAATGATTGTCATGTCTGCACAAAAAGTGCTGGCTGCAGGATCACAATCTGGCAGGTAAGTGTATAATCTGTTTATATACACTAGTCTGTAAATGTATGGTAGTGAGGTACTCTCTGATTTTATTTTATCGAGAGTGAATTTGAAAACCAAGTTAACCTAAATGTGAAGATGTGGATCATTTATGGTAGGAGTTAGGAGCTAGATAAACTGATTTAGCTGTTGTGAGCCACCAGAAGGCATACAGCCGTCCTAATCCGGACACACACAGGCAGGACACAGGTTCAACACAACACCTGGTTTATTTACACTAAAGTACAATACAATGTATTCTTGTATAGCCCAAAATCACACAAAAAGTGCCTCAATGGGCTTTAACAGGCCCTGCCTCTTGACAGCCCCCCAGCCTTGACTCTCTAAGAAGACAAGGAAAAACTCCAAAAAAAAAATAAAAAAAAAAAATGGAAGAAACCTCGGGAATGGCAGTTCAACCCTTTCCAGGTAGGTTGGGCGTGCAGTGGGTGTCAAAAAGAAGGGGGTCAATACAATACAGTACACAGAACAAAACACAAGTATTCGTCAATACAATATAATAGTAAAATAAAAATACAAATATTGTAAGTGTTTACAAAACATAAATACTAATACACAGTCCCTTCTTGCCACTAGTCCTTCGCCCTCCAGTCCTCCACAGGCTTTGTCCTCTTTCTCATGACTCTGGCCTCTAATGGTGGGGACTGGCCACTTCTTATAGGGCACCTGGAAGGACTCCAGGTGCTTAACGAGCTTTTTCCGACCACACTTCCCCCAGTCCTTAAACACTCTGGGCGTTCCAGGTGGGCAACAGTTCCGGCCACCCACCACATTGTCCATGAACAGAAGTTTGAATAGTTCTTGTAAGAGTTGTGGTAAGTTTACAGTCCCTGCAAAAAATAATCAAATATAATCAAACCATTTTGGTGCAGTTACCTTAAAACCGGTTAAGTGACTGGCAGCAATAGGTATAAGGCAGAAAGAACAACAAGTATGTTGCTTGTGTATTGCAAGGCACACTTGCAAATATCAAACACACGTCGATTCAAGAATTGAACAATAAAAAAAGGACAAAGTTCAAATCTGTTGTATATTGTTTGACATCAGAGGAGGATTCAAATGTCATTAAATCTCTCTATTATATAAAAAAATCCTAAGATAAGACTTTTTTGAAGAGATTTTTCCAAGTCCCCCAAGATGAGACTTTGGCCATGAGATTTGGTCAAGTCCAGTCCTCCTCTCAACCATATTCAACCACACACATGGTCCTCTCACCTCTCATTCGTGCGAATGCTTTTAACAGACACAGTTCCTGCTCTCTCAGCTCTTATAAATTTTTAATGTTTTCCTCACTTTAAGTTCCCAATTAAAGAAGACATATTATGTCTAAATCTTATGAAGAATTTCATCACGAAGAGTTATCAGCAGAAGAAATGAGTACACGGGCAATCCTAGCACAGAGAAACGATGAACTCAAACGAATTAACGCCAAAATTGATGATAGTTTACATGGCAAATTGGTTAAATGTGTATCAATGGACTATGTTGAAACAGGTGATGGTGCAGAAGATGAAAACAACTTAGAATATCCCGAAGAATATATACAACTGTTAACACCGTCCTGTCTTCCACCACACGAATTACTGTAGAAAGAACGATGCATCCAAAAAAAGGTAATGTAGTACATCTTCGGGGGATAACATTAGACAACAAAGGAGATCTCGATATGCCGTTCGTATCAAAACATTAAAAGTTTCCTGTTAGAATAGCTTTTGCAAAGACAATTAACAAATCTCACAGCCAAACATTCAAAAAAGTCGTTTTATTTAGAGAAAAAGAAATGATATTCACTCACAGGCAGTTATATGTTGCATTGTCCTGATGAAAGTCCAAACACAAAATAAAAATTCAATGCGATACTGATGAAAATGTAATTCCAAAAATTGTTTTTACTTAAATTTTACAGTAAAAGTGTAAGTTTAAAAAGTATTTGCGTGTTAATTTCAAAGCCAAACAGAACGGAATTGTATTATGCAATGAATAACTCTAATGCAACATGAAACATAATTTAGTTTCAAATTCTTACTTTTTATTCTTTTTTACTATGGTTAATTACTCACTGTAATGTAAAATAGTTAGTTCTATTATGCATATGTAACAATTCCCAAGAAAATAATAATCTGTTTAAATTGTACATCCTCATCCCCATATGTGAGCGACAGAACCGCAAAGAGGCAAGCGTGTAGGGCAGACCCTGGGGTTAGCGAGCGAAGCGAACACTAGTATGTAAGATAATAAAGCCTTGTTTCAAACAATGATGAGATAATATACGGACAACAGGTGGACATTTTGGAGTAGCCATAATAATTTGGAGCTTAACATTCAAAGACACAGGTCGTAGGTTTTGGGAAACAATCACCTGCTCACCTATCACTTGCTATAAATGGCTCAGCCATTGGGATGACAGATTCATGCAACATTGTAGACACTGTGCTGTCACAAAACCTTAAGTGGGACAATAACATCATATGTATTATTAAGAAAACCCATCAGAGAATATTCTTTGTGCATCAACTGAGGAAATTTTATCTCCCTCAGGCAATATTGAACTAATTCTACACAGCCATCATCAAGTCCATTCTGACCTCCTCGATCACTGTCTGGTTTGGTGCTGCCTCTGTTCAGGCTATGGACAATCTGCAGTGCATCATCAGAGCCTGTGAAAAGGCCATAGGCTGGTAACTTAACTCACATTCAAGTCCTGTATGAGTCCAGGGTAAGGAAGTGGGTTGCAAAGATGACTGCTGATCCAACTCGCCCAGGGCATCACCTATTCCAAAAAAAAGCTAAAACAACACGTCACCTAAACGGTTTTTGTCTGACTAATCAGGTCTGAGCTTCTACTTAATATTATGTATACCTGCACACTAGACTGCCTGGACATTTGCAGTAAATCCTACTATCTCTTTATTTTTTGTATTACCTTTGTATGCTGCATCATATTGTATCATTTTGTATTTTATCATCTTATATTTATCTTTTGTATTTTGTGTTGTCCTTGTATGTTGCACCAAAACTATCAAGACAACTTCCTAGTACACATTGGTGTACCTGGACAATAAAGTGAATTCTGATTCTGATTTATCAAACTGAAGGGTACTTACTTTGTCACATAATTGTATTTTTGGTAGAGCACCGTTACCAAAGCCCTCTCCCTCATCTCGTTACCTATACCGACAGCACTTAAACTTACATATAGATCCAGGTTATGAACATTGACAGGAATGGACTTCGTTAGTAAAGTGATTTTGTATGCAAGTCAAAACTTGCATTAAAAATATCAGTTAATAGAAATGCTGGCAAAATGCGTAAAACTTAGTTGCTTATTTTATAGGTAAACATTTAATTTTAACAAAATTACAGTGAAGTAATGACACTGTGCCATTAAGTTGTGTTTTGTAATTTAAACTAAAATGAACCATAGGTATGTACAGTATATTCTCACTTTATGCCAAAACATCCTACAGTTTTTCATAAAGTAGTAATACCTCTTGGGCCAGGTTTGTACTTCACGAGACGCGATGCATGCTCCAGCGGACGCTACTGCTACATAAGCAATGTACTGTTTATACTTGCACGCGTACTTTACGTAAATCTGGAAGATTCCACCAGGTGGCAGTGTGAGATATCATCACGATGAGAACAGGTTCGGCTTCGCTGTGTTGTGAATTGCCTGGAACACCCATTACTAGAATTACCAGAGCCAGCGAAAAAAATTCGTAAATCCGGCCCACCTTAAATCCCTTTGCACCTCTCCATCAGCCTCTTTTGTCTTCTAAATGTGTCGATAAGCAGCAAGCAGCCTGCTATACCATCCCCCCCACCGCCTCAGAACGGGCAAGAAGTTCTCCCAGTTCCTGCCTTGATTGATTATGTGGGAGTGAGCTACCCTGAATTGTAAGGGGAAATAATTTGATGCGTGTTTTGTGTCTACAACAATCTATGTAAACACATCGTTAAAACAGAAAAGTTTTTCATATTTTAGTAATAAATAACAAAATTTAGAAATGAACTGTATAATGTGTGAAGGCTGATGGCCAAATATCAAATAAACACTTTCACAAAAGGTGCAAGTACAATACAATCCGTGGTGTGGCGGTAAGATCTGCTGACTTGTAATCCGGAGGTCGTGAGTTCGAAACCAGCTCTCGTTTTTTTACCGTTTTGAGTAGTGAGCTGCTCTTATTGTACTGGTGCGCGATGTCAACGCAGCACCAGGAAAAAAAGAAAGAGACAAATATATGTGACATTTTGAAGAAATCATTTTATGACCTGAATAGTACCAATCAGAAAACATCATTGCACTAATGCAATATTATTTGAAAACGAACAGCGTCAGATCGGGTGTGAATGTATGGCATTTCTAAAAGTTAACTTTTTTCAGTCTTATTCTCTCAGTCACGTTCACACTCTCCGTCACCCCTCCCCCCCTCTTCTGATCTGACTCTAGCTTACAGCGCCAGTATAAATTCATACCTGATCTGATGCTGTTCGGCTTTCTGTAGATTGTAAACAGAGACTCTGATGTCACGTTCCGACTTGACCACACTGCACCCCTTGCCTTTTTGCCCATACTGCAACTCATGCACGCGTCGCATTAATTTCAGAGGACGTGTCAAATGAGCGGTGGCAGCCATGATGCATGCGCGTGTAAGCATTCTGAGCGTGAAGTATAAACGAGCCCTAAGGCTACATTCACAATACTACAGTACGGTTTCATTTAAAAATTACCAGGCATTAGTCTCCGTTTTTGCCTTTCATCCACACTACCCCAGAGTTTTTAACCCAGAAAATGGAAACTTTTGAAAATGGTCTCCAGAGCTGTATACTTCTAAAAATGCCAGTTCAATATTACAGTACAGATGAGTGAAAATGTAGTTTTGAAAACACTTAATTGCTTTAATTGATTCATGCTTATTACATGGCCTTTTCTTGATTGCATCTTATCCATTACTGCATCTCATTTGGTCACCCTTTACAGAATAAAACCATATTCCAACGTGGCGGATACAGAGGAGCTGTTTACCATGGTGCTTACTGTGTTGTTTACCTTCATATATCCAAATTGTGTTTAGCAGAGTTTGAATGCTATGTATATACTCAAAAGGCCAATAATTTAATGGTTCCAGCAGCCAAAGGGATAAATCATTTTGCTGGCAGCATAATCATTTCTTCAAGGAGGACGCTTAAGGGCCGTCTTACATTTACATTTACATTTACATCATTTAGCAGACGCTCTTATCCAGAGCGACTTACAACAGTGCTTAGTAGTCTACGACTGTTCTTCAGTCTTTAAGGCTAGGATTAAATCTACTGTCATTAAACAAGTTACCGCTGACCAAGTTGTATACAAAACCCTGCTAGAAAAAAATAGTAAGTTAGTACAAAATTTTTTTTTTTTTTTTGAAAAAAAAAGGGTAGAAAAAAAAGTATGGGGACTTTAGTCCAAGTGCTGTTGAAAGAAGTGTGTCTTCAGGCGACGTTTGAAGACAGTGAGGGTCTCCGCTGTTCGTACAGCAAGAGGAAGTTCGTTCCACCACTGAGGAGCCAACACTGCAAAGAGTCTTGATGCATGTCGTCCTCTTCTTTTAAGTAAGGGTGGTTCGAGACGTGCAGTGCTTGATGTTCTGAGACAGCGAGAAGTGACACGCTGCTTGACCAGTGCTGTAGTGCATGCTGTAGTGCATGCCTATGTATGTTTCTATTTTGCTATCAAAACCCGGAGGCCTATGCTGCTGTTAAGACGGCCCTAGGACACTTACTTTTCCTATTTCCGCCAATGCGCACATTCTCAGTGTACACAAACGCCTACATCGTATGCGTTTCCGGCATTTTAGTGCAGGTAGAGACACTTTTATAAATTATGTGAAAATGCTAGATTGGATGGAGATGGGTTTTGTTCAAAAAAAGTCTTTTTAAATATAAATGTAACAGTGTGGATGACAAATAACACGAAAAGCCACCAGGAGGTGATTGATCCCTCAGCAAAGACTGCATGCAAAGAGTGTCACATCCCTCTTCCAGCATCTGTATTCACTGAGACTGCAGGGCACAAAATGGCAGAAAATGTTGCCATTTTATTCCTCACCATCACTGATGGCTGCTGAGTATTCATCTGCGTCAAAACTAGTTTGCTTCTTTCAAGTAAGAAACAGAAGTTGATAGTTGGAAATGAATTGAAGTTCAATTGAATGTATTTTGCAGCGTTTTGATTCATGAATGTCTAATAATAAGTAACACCACATACAGTACGTCTCTTTTATGAAATTTTCATACTGTGGGAATATTGCATCATGGACTGAGTGTATTGTCTAATGCCTACTGCAAGTAAGAATTTCACTGTGTACACATAACAGTAAAAAACCCATAAAACTGTAATAAAACATTCTTGGATTAATTCTGGGAGACTAAGGCTTATTCCTGAACTATTAGGTGCAAGGAAGCAACCAACCCTTGACAGAAAGTTAGGGCATCTCAGGGCCCGCTTATGCATGCACTTGTACGGGGGCCCTATAAACCTATAAAGGCATTATCTAAATATATAATAGTAATTTAAGTCACTTTTGTTTTCTTAATGTAGTCAAGAAGCTGGTTTGGCTGTAGCTACGAAGAGCCCAGTGACTCCAGGTCCACCTCTTCAACCACTGGAGCTGTCAAGAGATCAGCCCTACTTGTGAATCTGGACCATCTGAAGAAGAAAAAGAACATCACTGAAGCCGAAGAGTAGGGGAGTAATGTCAGCAAGGTGAAACTGTTTTACCGTGTAAAGCACTACTATGTCTTTATTAAATTATATATTAGAAAGAAGCACGTCAATGGTCATTGAGTTTATTTATGTTTACTTTCTCAAATGGAAGCTCATGTGTGATCAATGCAGTTATTTTACATCAGGAACACGTGGACACAGTTGGAAGCTTGTGAAAGGTAAACTTCACAGAAACATTGGGAAGTTTTTCTTTAAACAAAGAACGATAGACACTTGGAATAAGAGACCAAGTAGTGTGGTAAACAGTAAAACTTTGTTTTCTGGAAGATTCTAATGTGTCAAACATTTAAAAAAAAAATGCAAAGCCACTTGTGGTTAATTACATTTTCTTCAGCCCCTCTGGAGGTGGAGGCTGCAATGATGATGTGGACAAGAGCCATGAGGGCGGGCAGCTGATTCACTTGTGTACA
The DNA here is from genome assembly GCF_900747795.2 of Erpetoichthys calabaricus. Taxonomy (NCBI): domain Eukaryota; kingdom Metazoa; phylum Chordata; class Cladistia; order Polypteriformes; family Polypteridae; genus Erpetoichthys; species Erpetoichthys calabaricus. The sequence goes on along the minus strand of NC_041405.2, from coordinate 153,500,788 downwards.
GGGACACTCTCGCCACATGTCTAAACATTCTGAACAATATTGTGAATTGCAAGGAGTGGAGCTTTAAATTCTGAAACCCTGTACTCCTCCACATTTGCTTTGTGAGCCCAAAGATAGTTACTGTCTGATCAATCATTTTGCCTTTCCTGACTTTTCCACATAAAGTGAATTCAGAAAGCAATCAGACCCCTTTGCTTTCTGCACATTTTATTGTGTTGTAGGCTTAATTTTAAATTAATAAATTTGCCATTTTTTTCCCGCCAATCCACATCCAACAACCCATCATAACAAAATGAAAACATGTTTTCAGAAAAGACTGAAAATATATAAAATCCAAAACTGAAACCTCTCATTCATATTAGTATTCAGACCCTTTACTCTGGCACTCCAAATTGTGCTCAGGTGCATCTAAGTTTGCTTTAATTATCTTTGAGATGTGTCTGGAATGTGATTGGAGGCCACCTGTGGCAAACTGAATTGATTGGTCATCGTCTAGAAAGGTACACATTACAGGTGCTGGTCATAAAATTAGAATATCATGACAAAGTTGATTTATTTCAGTAATTTCATTCAAAAAGTGAAACTTGTATATTAGATTCATTCATTACACACAGACTGATGTATTTCAAATGTTTATTTCTTTTAATGTTGATGATTATAACTGACAACTAATGAAAGTCCCAAATTCAGTATCTCAGAAAATTAGAATATTGTGAAAAGGTTCAATATTGAAGACACCTGGTGCCACACTCTAATCAGCTAATTAACTCAAAACACCTGCAAAAGCCTTTAAATGGTCTCTCAGTCGAGTTCTGTAGGCTACACAATCATGGGGAAGACTGCTGACTTGACAGTTGTCCAAAAGATGACCATTGACACCTTGCACAAGGAGGGCAAGACACAAAAGGTCATTGCTAAAGAGGCTGGCTGTTCACAGAGCTCTGTGTCCAAGCACATTAATAGAGAGATGAAGGGAAGGACAAGATGTGGTAGAAAAATGTGTACAAGCAATAGGGATAACCGCACCCTGGAGAGGATTGTGAAAGAAACCCCATTCAAAAATGTGGGGGAGATTCACAAAGAGTGGACTGCAGCTGGAGTCAGTGCTTCAAGAACCACCACACACAGACGTATGCAAGACATGGGAGAGGCACAGAATCCACGTTGCGTGAGGTCCAGTGTAAAGTTTCCACAGTCAGTGATGGTTTGGGGTGCCATGTCATCTGCTGGTGTTGGTCCATTGTGTTTTCTGAGGTCCAAGGTCAATGCAGCCGTCTACCAGGACGTTTTAGAGCACTTCATGCTTCCTGCTGCTGACGAACTTTATGGAGATGCAGATTTCATTTTCCAACAGGACCTGGCACCTGCACACAGTGCCAAAGCTACCAGTACCTGGTTTAAGGACCATGGTATCCCTGTTCTTGATTGGCCAGCAAACTCGCCTGACCTTAACCCCATAGGGTATTGTGAAAGGGAAGATGCAATACGCCAGACCCAACAATTCAGAAGAGCTGAAGGCCACTATCAGAGCAACATGGGCTCTCATAACACCTGAGCAGTGCCACAGACTGATCGACTCCATGCCACGCCGCATTGCTGCAGTAATCCAGGCCAAAGGAGCCCCAACTAAATATTGAGTGCTGTACCTGCTCATACTTTTCATGTTCATACCTTTCAGTTGGCCAACATTTCTAAAAATCCTTTTTTTGCATTGGTCTTAATTGATATTCTAATTTTCCGAGATACTGAATTTGGGACTTTCATTAGTTGTCAGTTATAATCCTCAACATTAAAAGAAATAAACATTTGAAATACATCAGTCTGTGTGTAATGAATGAATCTAATATACAAGTTTCACTTTTTGAATGGAATTACTGAAATAAATCAACTTTGTCATGATATTCTAATTTTATGACCAGCACCTGTGTGCTTTCATCATGCACTGTACTTGGTGTCAAATCAAAGTCTTTAATGTATTTATTGCCTGTCTTTTTTGTGCTGTTCTTTGGTATAGTAAAGAATTCCCCCTTCAAAATATTCCCATTTTTTTACTTTACAACCTTACATGAAAACACATAAACCAATATTTTTTCCAGCTTTACTTACACAATGCAATCTCTAACATCCAAGTGAAAGATATTCATGCCCTTGCTTGGTAGTGCAACTGACAGCAAACAACTGACTGTGGGTGGCAAGCCACTTTCAAAAGATCTCAGGGACAGAATTGTGAACAGACATAAGGCAGGAGATGGAGACCAAAACATCTCAAAGGCTTTATCAATCCCAAGGAGCCCAGTAAAGTCCATCATAAAGAAGTGGCAAGCGCTTGGTACTACTAGGACCCCCCCTGGATCCGGCTATCCCTCCAAACTGGATGAAGGAGGAAACTGGTAAGAGAGGCTACCAAGGGGCCAATGGCCACTTTGAAGGAGGTACAGGATTTTATGGCAAAGAGTGGTCATTAATGGTGTGCATGTGACAACAGTTTCACAAGTGCTCCACAATTGTGGCTTGTTTGGGAGGGTCGCAAGGAAGAAGCCACTTCTCAAGAAAGGCCACATTAAGGCTCGTTTGAGCTTTGCCACAATGCACCTTGAAGATTCTGATACCAAGCGGAAAAAGGTCTTATGGTCCGATGAGACCAAAATCAAACTATTTGGCCTCAATACCAAATGGTACACCAATGCAACTCACGATCCACTACACACCATATCTACAGTAAAGCATGGAGGTGGCAGCATGTGGGGGGGTTTCTATGCCGCAGGGCCTGGGGCTCTCGTTGGGGTAGAAGAAAAAATAGATGGGGCAAAATCCCGTCGAATTCTTGAAGAAAACCTGTTACCCTCTGCCAGAAAGTTGAAGATGAGCAGAATGTTCACCTTTCAACACAACAACGTCCCGAAGCACACAGCAACATTCAGCTGACAGTGGTTGAAGGAGAAAAAAGTGAATGTCCTGGTGTGGCCAGTCGGAGCCCAGACCTAAATCACACTGAAAATCTGTGGAAAGATCTGAAGATAGCAGACCACCAACACTCACCATCCAATGTGACCAAACTTGAACAGTTAAACTGTAAAGAAGAGTAGGGGGCAAATATCTAGATGTGCAAAGCTGATAGAGAAGTAGCTCAACAGACTCAAGTCTGTCACTAAAGCAAAAGGGGGTTCAACAAAATGACATGGGGGGGGGGGGGGGGTGATCCTTTATTAATCTCAGTAGGTCTTGTTTTTGATTTTTTTATCATTTTTCTGAACTGTAGCTGTGACATCTTTCACTTGGATGTTAGAGGTGGCATTGAGTAAGTAAAGCTGGGATGAAATATTGGAAATATTGTGTGTTTTCATTTAAGACTGTAAAGCAAAAAAATAGGAATATTTCAAAGGGGAGAATCTTTTCTATACCCACTGTATACAGACATTTTGCTTTTAAATAAAAGGTCTGTTCTAGTAGTGAGTTCATCTGCTGGAGCGCAGGATCTCTGCTCCAGTAGCATGACCTCCTGTTTTGAACCATCTCTGTAGTGCTGAATTAATTAGTGTCTCAGCACTGCTGCACTTAATTTAATTTAAAAACACATGACATTAAGGCTTTATTTAAATGTTCTTGTAATTCAAGATATAAATAATAGGTTAATTCAATTCTGTATTGGAAATACATACTGACAAGTGCCTATCCACAGAAATCCACATACAAGTCTTAAGAATGGGCTTGATTGATATGTCCTTGCACGAGCTGTTAAAAGGGAATGGGAAACTTCTGGCTGAATTTTATACAGAAACAATATTGGATTAAATATGGAGTCCACAAGCAGGCAAAAAGTGTGGGGACATTTCAGTGTTATCCATCAAGTCAAGTCAGGTTGGGGAGCATGCACTGGTACAGTGTGTTGCCGCACCCACTACATGACCGAACAACTTGGGATCACGATTGGCGACCCCCCAGGCAGACACGCGGTCCAGTCCCACCCTCTGGAAGTGACCCTCTGTCTGCCGCAGCCAGGTATTACGTGGGCGACCCCTTGGTCTGGTCCAGCCACTCGAGTCCCCAACAATGAGGATCTTATGAGCCGGATCACCCTCAGGGAAACACGGCACATGGCTGTAGTGCCGTAACTGATGCTCCCTCACAATGCAGGCAGTGTGCCTCATTCGGGACTCCATTAGCAACACAAAGTCAAACCAACGGTACCCAAGGATTTTCAAGAGAGACACAGTACCAGAGGAGTCCAGTCTTCGTCTCAGGTCACTGGATAGCGTCCATGTCTCGCAATCATATAGCAAGACAGGAAGCACCAGGACTCTAAAGACTTGGACCTTCGTCCTTTTGCAGAGATATCAAGAGCGCCACACACTCCTTTCCAGCGACCTCATGATCCCCCATGCTCTCCCAATCCATCTACTGACTTCATAGGAAGAGTCACCAGAGACATGAATGTCACTGCTGAGGTAACTAAACCTCTCGATGAGGACGACACTCTCTCCGCAGACAGACACACTGCTGATGGCCGTGACCAAGAGGTCATTAAAGGCCTGGCTGTTGGTTTTTATCAGGACACTCGCAATCCCAGACACTCAGACTCTCAAGTGCCCTGATAAGAGCCTCCAATGACTCCACGAAGATCACAGCATCGTCAGCAAAGTCAAGATCTGTGAATCTTTCTTCACCAACAGATGCCCCACAGCCGCTGGACCCCACGACCCTACCTAACACCCAGTCCATACAAGCATTGAACAGATCCCCACGATGTTGCTGGATATCATGGCCTGCCTATACACTGGTACTGTGAGTGTTATCCATCAGTACGTAAATATTCAACTACTAGCCATGTGCGCCCAACTACGTTGCGTGTGTTAAAGTTGTCTGTGAAGGGCTCCCTGTTTAAACATGGCTGCCAGTCGTGAACTGGGCCCTTCGTCGCACAGCATTATGATTTTTTATATGGGAAACAAAATTACAAAACAAAACCCTTGGACATTGATTCAATAGGAACGGCCTACTCGGAATCACTGTCCGAATAGTAGTTATGTGGTGTTGGAGGAGCATTTCTGCTTCTCTCCGTTCACAGTCCGTCTCATTTTCATGACGCTGTCGTTTCCTCTCACGATCTCTTCTCAACCTTTCTCCAATCTCGTAGGTTGCTGTGTGGTAATCCAAAGAGTAAGGAAGAACCAATGCTTCTTTCCTGAACTCCAAATGCCGACTGATGGAAAATCACAGAAGTGTGTCTGACTTATATACTCTGACTGCCGACTCCAAGAAGTGGGTGAACATTCGATCTGGACGAAGTGCTGCCAACGACAGTCGATAGAAACACAAAAAACCACAGTCTCGACAACGAAGCAGGTGTCGACACCAGGGGGGGTATTTTTCGTACGTGGATTAGTCGTTTAGCCGGATGTAATTGTTGACGATTTGGCCTGATCCTGGATCTGTCGGTTTTTCGAAACTCTTGCTGGAAGTGTTGTCACAGCAACACACCCTAATCCTCAAACCTGCTCGGAGCAGGTTTGTTCTACGTAAACCAGGATTAGTTTACACACGTAATCAGTGATGGTGTGTGGAAGTCATCCAGTCAGGGCTTCGCCGTTCATGAATGAGCGACCAATTGATATTGGTGCGCAAATTATACGAAGAGAATTTCATATAGAGAGGGCTTTGCGCGATCGGCAAGATCCTTTATTGCTCCCGGAGGAAATTCTTTTCGAAAGATACCGCTTTAGCCGAGGGGGAATATTGTACCTCAAAAATTTATTAGCACCTTATATTCAAAGTCAAACTCGGCGAAGTCGGTCTCTCACAACCACACAGACAGTAGGCATTGCTTTGAGGTTTTTTTTATATACTGTAGGCGATGCGGAAAATCTAACTAAAAGTGCAGTTTGCCAGGCAATTCGTAAAGTCTGTTTGGCTCTGAAATATTTCCTTCGGGTTTTCATAGTGTTTCCTGGACACCTGCGTGTGCAGACAATAAAAGAGGCGTTTCATGCCATTGCAGGTAGGTAATACAAAGGCTAAACCACCCACAGTTCCATGAAGAATCTCAATCAGCCTAACATTCTCATTACCAGGATTTCCAAATCTGATTGGGGCACATGGGACTGATCAGAGTGGAGTCTGATCAAACATTATTTGGAAAATGTACCTCTCCTCCTGATGAATAATCAGACACCGTGTCTTCATCAAATATTTGACCTTCGTCAATATCTCGTTGGTCAGACACAGGTTCAAGGGGTATGACATTCCCTGCAATTGACCCAACAAAAAAGAGGGCTATATGGAACATACCTATGGCACACATGGAGGACAAATATATGCAATGACCATCCTTTACCTGAAATGAAGTGACCACTGCATCCTGCCACTGGTTCTGAGGAGGAGCTTCCCCCTGGAATGCCCTCAGAAACAGGGCGATGGGCATTTTGCTGGAGAGCCAACTCTTCTGCAGGGGTTAGGTCTGGACCGCGTGGACCTCCACTTGTTTTTTCCTTGTCTGCCTTCTTATTAGCTTTAAAATTTATGTTTTTTACATTATATATGGTTATTTAAGTCAACAGTTGTTTAAATAGTTATATACCAATATTTACCAGTTTGAAGTATATTCTTGTACTTCACTTTAACCTGTTCCCATGTTCTCCTTGTGCTCACGTTTGATCTGGAATTATGACATCCATCCATCCATCCATTTTCAACCCGCTGAATCCGAACACAGGGTCATGGGGGTCTGCTGGAGCCAATCCCAGCCAACACAGGGCACAAGGCAGGAACCAATCCAGGGCAGGGTGCCAACCCACCGCAGGACACACACAAACACACCCACACACTAGGGCCAATTTAGAATCTCCAATTCACCTAACCTGCATATCTTTGAACTGTGGGAGGAAACCGGAGTACCCGGAGGAAACCCACGCAGACACGAGGAGAACATGCAAATTCCACACAGGGAGGGCCCGGGAAGCAAACCCAGGTCTCCTAACTCCTAATCTGACGCATAGGAAATGAAACGCTGCATTCAGTAAGTACAATGCACACTACTTAGCGTTTAATTTGTCGGCCACTTTTTGCCAGCCGTCTTTTCTGGTCTGGGCTGCTTTTGCAGTGTTACCGCTTGTGCATATTAAATCTTGAAATTCTTCATGTCCTTTGAATAAAAGGTCTTGCGCCGCGTGTGTGAAAAAAAAAAATGCGCCCGTTCTTTCGTCATTTTGTTACAGCCTATCAAAGACATGCTGATCATGTTTTCTAGACTCATTATATATGGGCTTTTCAATCAGCGTGGGCGTGCGCATTCATCTCGTATGATTAGATCCAGCTAGACTAATCTAATACATGGCTGCGTTTGAAAAACCGACTTATCTGGATGAGTGTCACCGGCATTAACTTATCCAAGATGAGGCACCTGATCTCGGATGATTTAAGCGACGTACGAAACATACCCCCCAGATCTAAACACAAAGAGTGGTATCGACAGTGTTTGTAACCAAAAGTAACAACCAAGGTGTTGTGTATTCAGCCAGTACAAACAGCATGTAGTCTCCTTTAGTTCAATCCTCTTTAATCACCACACTCCAACCTCATCCAACGATCCTTCCCCTCACTTCCTCTCCTCCTCCATCACTACTGCCCTCTACTGAACACAGCAGGGACACCACATGAATTCGCGGACAAACAAAGATCAAGATCCAAATGAAGATTATATATAAAGATATTGTTTTTCTGTAGTGGAACTGGAAATGTGTCGTTAATACTGCTGGCTATTGTAGCCACATCCCCTAAACTCTCTTACACAGTGTCCTCCATAATGTTTAGGACAAAGACCTGTTTTCCTTGAACTTTTTCCCCCTGCACAGTTCAAAAATAAAAATCAAACAATTCAGACATTGCAATTAAAGTGCACGTTGCAGACTTTCATGTAAGTGGGATTTTATGACAGAGCAGCCGGACAGGGGTCTCTTCTCAGTAAAAGACATATGAAAGCTCACTTCAAGTTAGCAAAGAGGTACCTGAAGGACTTTCAGACTGGGAGAAACAAGGTTAGTGTCCTATCTGGAGGAAACCTGCTTACGACCTGTGCAATGCCATTCCAGCAATGAAGAACGGTGATGGCAGCATCATGCTCTGCGGGTGTTTGTAATGGCAGGGACTGAGAGACTAGACAGGGTCGAGGGAAAGTTGAACATAGCAAAGTACGCAGATATCCTTAATCAAAACCCCTGCAGAGCACTCTGGACCTCGGACTAGGCTGAAGGTTCATCTTCCTATATGACAATAACCCTAAGCACAAAGCAAGGCAACACATGATAGAATGAGGGCAACTCTTTGTATATCCCTGAGCGGCCCATCGAATGCCTGGACATGAATCCAATCAAACATCTCTAGAGAGACCTGAAACTGCTTATCCATTGACGGTCTCCATCCAACCTAACAGATCTTGAGAGGACCTGCAGAGAAGAATGACAGAAAATAAATGATGGTGTGTGAAGCTTGTTGCATCAGACCCAAGAAGACTCCCATGCTGGAATCACTGCCAATTGGTCTTCAAGGAAGTACTAAGAAAAGGATCTCAATACTTGAATCAATTGGATATACAGTATATTTTTTTTAATTTCTAATAAATTTGCATAAATTTAGAAGTCAAGGAAAATTACCCCTTTTAATCGGCTAACTAAAAAGATTGCAATATGCAAGCTTTCAAGGCAACTCAGGCCCCATCTTCAGGGTAATGCTGCATGAAGAAGGGGCCTGAGTTGCCCCGAAAGCTTGCATATTGTAATCTGTCTAGTTAGCCAATAAAAGGTGCCATTTTGCTTGACTTCTCACTACATTCATAATGACTAACACGGTACAACACTTCTAGTACTAAACACAAATTTAGAAAAAGTAAGAGAAGGTCAGGATGTGTAGCTGCATAAGTGGAGAAAAACATCAGAGTCTGTAGTTTAAGAAACAAACACCTTACAGGTCCTCAGTTGGCTTCTTCCTCAAGTACACATCAAATACTAGTGTTTTCTGTAACAGAAAAAGCCAACTCCAGTGTGCTGGCCTTAGAGGCAGAGTTTCAAAGAAAAAGCCATATGCAAACCTGGCAAATAAAAAAGAAAAGGTTAAAATGGACAAAAGAACACAGACATTGGGCAGAAAATGACTGGAAGGGCATATTATGGAACCTCGGCAAAGTAACCAGTCATTGTGGGTTTGTAATGGTAAAGTGCTAGGAAAACCAAAAGCCTAGAGAAAAAAAAAGGGCAACAACATCTGCTGAGCACCAAGCAAATCGTCACTGATTATGTGGCAAGAACTCCATAATCCTTATATATAATTTGATAGTATCCATATGTATGGTGTTCGCGGCAAAACCCTGTATGTATGGTGTTCGCGGCAATACCTTGACACAATACAAGTTAGAAGCATGAGTAGTGATGGCTGGGTATTAAAAACAGTCATTGTTTAAATTTTAGCCGATCTCAGATCTAAAATGAGTGACGATCGCAACGCAGCCACAACAGCAGCGGCCGCGGAAAGGATGCGTAGGAAATGAAGTCACATGACTGACGAGGAACGTAGACTTGCTAATGTGACCAGACGTACACAATGTGCACAACAAACGGATGAGCAGCGTGCGGCTACAAATGCTGCTAACGCTGAAAGAAATCGTGCAAATTGGACACAAAGGACAGATGAAGAACGTGCGCTACAGAATGCTACTAACGCTGAAAGAAATCATGCCAGCTGTGCATAAGCGACTGAAGAAGCTCGAGTAGCCACAAATGCAGCACGGGTTGAAAGACATCGAGCAGCCCATGCCTTGCAGCGTGAAAATACTCAGCGGCACGGCATTGCCATGTGCAATCATACAGATATTATTGAGGACAAAGTTCCGGAGCACCACTCTGGCGCATTTGACAACCTGTGCAAACATTGCAACTCATTCAACTTCACCTGTGAGAACAAGCAAGATGGAGAATACAACTGCTGCCATAAAGGTCAAGTTCGAATTAACCCTTACAGATACCCTGACAGGTTTAAGAACCTTGTGACATATTTAGACCCAAACTCCAAGCATTTCTTGGAAAATATCAGAAAGGACAACAGTGCATTAGCCTGTGTATCCATGGGTGCACAAATATCCCTGCCTCCAGGCCATGGTCCATATTGTTACAGAATACATGGCCAAATATACCATCAATCTGGAACCTTGCACTCCGGAGAGGGTGAAACACCAAAATTTGCTCAGATCTATATATTAGAACAAAATCATTTCAGGGACTTAAAAAAACAAATAATTCTTTGCAGAGAAAGTATTGATTTCACAAACATAGAATTTGTAGCCCGATTCGATCGGGCTCCCAGTCGCTAGTCTATATATATATATATATATATATATATATATATATATATATATTATACAGTGGAACCTCGGTTCACGACCATAATTCGTTCCAAACCTCTGGTTGTAAACCGATTTGGTCATGAACCGAAGCAATTTCCCCCATAGGATTGTATGTAAATACAATTAATCCATTCCAGACCGTACGAACTGTATGTAAATATATTTTTTTAAAGATTTTTAAGCACAGATATAGTTAATTACACCATAGAATGCACAGTGTAATAGTAAACTAATGTAAAAACATTAAATAACACTGACACAAACACCCAGGCTCCCTGCTCAGCTGCACATGCAGGCTCACTCTCTCTCAGCAGACCGCGAGCCCCCTCTCTCTCTATAACATTGCAGTAGTTCGCGCTATAGCCTTACAACCCGATCACTGTAAACACTCCTTTTAAATGAGTTTTAAGCACAGGGGGAAAAAAGGAACATACGAACAAAACCGAACTTTATTTGAAAGCCAACCAAGACAGTAACATTGCAGGAGTTCACGCTAATAGCATTACAACCCAATCACTGTAAACACTCTTTTTAAATGAGTTTTAAGCACAGGGAAAAAAATGAACATTTGAAAAAAGAGAAAAGTAACATTGCAACACTTTCTTCTCACCACTCTTCACTTGCTTAGAAGCCATGGTTAACTGCAAAAGCACACGAAATACTGTAGAGCACAAAGAGTTCACAGGTAAAGCACGCACTCTGACTGAGAACAATGATCAGGGAGAGGCTGAACACGTGCTTAAATACAGTAATCGGCGCGTATGAACCGTAAGGGAAATGAAATAGAGCACAAAGAGTTCACAACGAAAGCACGCACGCAGGCACGTGCAAGCACGCACGTCTGACCGAGAACAATGCAACACATGCGGAAATCATCGGCGTGCACAAACCGAAAGGGAAACTAGCTTGTTCATATACCGAGTGTGTGGTCGTGAACTGAGGCAAAAGTTTGGCGAACTCTTTGGTTGTAAACCGAGTTGTATGTGTACCGAGACGTTTATGAACCGAGATTCCACTGTATATATATATATATATATATATATATATATATATATATATATATATATATATATATATATATATATATATACACACACACACACTAGTCATTGAGCCCGTTACAATAACGGGCGCTAGAACAGTAGTGCATAAACATTAGTAGGAACAGTCTATATTAAATGGCAAGGACTTTGACCTCATTCTTTTTGTTGGTCGTATTTTTCTTTGTCGTTCAGCCTTTCTTTTATTGATGTTTACTTGCTGAGCAGACTGTTCTTCGTGGGCTGCCGCCGTGTATTGTGTGTCTTTAATTTTCTGTGACAGTAATACTGTCTTGTACGTCTGCTGGCTTGTACGTCCGTAATATACCTTTAATTTCCCCTGGTGGTAATACAGGTGTGTGCGTCGGAAATATGCCTTTAATCTCCTCTGACAGTAATACTGGCTTGTATGTGGCTGTAATATGCGTCACTGTATTGTGTACCTTTAATTTCCTCTCGCAGTAATACTGGTTTGTATTTCCCTAAAACGCCTGTAAGTTTCTCTGACAGAAATATTGCGCATCGCACCGTGCCCCGCGCATGCGCACTTCACCAGAAGACACACGGACACCTGGACGCACACAGGGATTTTATTAAAGAGGATATATATATATATATATATATATATATATATATATATATATATATATATAATATAAAAAATCAATGTATGTATGTTCCAGCATCACGTCCAATCGAAGTGGAGCAATTTTCATGAAATTTGGTACACGTTTATCATTGATCGACTAAAAATACTGTAAGGTGAAATCAACCCTGTGGAGAGTCTTGTAGGCATGTTATCATCCAGTTGACTCGGAATGACCACCAGAGGGCGCACTGGAGGTGACTGCCAGCTTTCTTTATGTTTGAGCACCAATGTGCCCCTGTTGCTTTTGAAATTAAATAGAGTTCGCTGGTTCTGAGCATCAAGTGGATGCACATTAGTGAGTCTTCATTGTCTGTTAATTTTTATTTTTAAAGTTGTGTTTTTTTAATTATATTTTTCTCAAACAAAAAATAAAAAAACACATTATTTTCCTCTCGGGCAATGCCGGGTATTTCAGCTAGTAATAATAATAAGAAGAACAAGAAGAAGAGCAGCACCATCTGCTGAGCGTCAAGTGTATGATACAGAATGCAAGAATGACACAAGAGAAACACATGCTGACAGCTGAGAAGATTGTCAAATGTGTGAATTCACACTCAACTGTCAGGTCTTACATGTGTAAACAACTAGCAAAAAATGTACTGTTTTTTTTAAATTTAGCAGCTTGTTGTGTCACACAGCCCCCTCTATAACCTGAAAAGCTCATTATTTAATCTTCTCTAAACAGTATGCTTAGAAAAAACAACAACTGCTTTGGAATTTGTTGTATTTTTGGAGAGGGCAGCACAGTGGTGAAGTGGTAGTGCTGCTGCCTTGCAACAAGAAGGCTGGAGTTCATGTCCTGGGTCCACTCTGCATTGACTTTGCATGTTCTTCTTGTGTCTGCATGGGTTTCCTCCAGGTGCTCCAATATCCTTATAGACTGGTGATGCTAAATTGGCCTTAATGTGTGTGTTCACCGTGCAACAGGCTGCCGCTATATCCAGGAATTGTTCCTACCTTGTGACCGATTCTTGTACAGTACTTATGGGGCTCCAGCTTCCTCACAACCCTGCTTTGGATAAAGTAGGTTTACAAAATGAATAAATGTATTTATTGATCATCAAACTTTATTGAACGTGCATAAAAGATGGCAAAATACAGTGCTGACCACCGTAATAGCAGGAAGAAGTGCAGCAACATCTGCTGAGCATAAAAGAAAACCACAAAAGGGTCTTAGGTGACAAAGAACAAGAACAAGAGGACAAGGCATAGAAGGAGATATCCAAAAAGGAAGTTCTCCAAATTACAGATCAATTGATCAGCAGGCAAACATACTATACGGTTATACACACACACACACACACCATACACACACTACGGTACTTTTCTGCATCATTATTTTATAATGTCCATTTTATTTATTTAATTTTGGAACAAATAGTATTCTACACATCTGTGCTAATCTGTAGTAGAAAAAAATGTAAACTGTTTTTAATTGTACAATTGTAACTTTAAGATGTGTACAGTACTCTCGGAGTATTGAATAAAATGATTTGTAGTATTCTGTTTTCATTTTGACACCAAACATCATTGGGCACAATAGAAAATGAATTTTAAAATCTGAAAGGGATGGATGTTATTATAAGAGTTAACATAATCTGTGTGATTTTTGTAAGATGCCCGTTCAAGTTTGCTACCTCAGGTAGCCTACCTGCTGTTTTCACCCAGTTCTGAAGCAAAGGTTTCCCTTAACTACATTTCAACAAGAAGTCTTCACACAGTTTGAGTTTTCGTGCCGGATTAAACAACTAAACTCGTCTGTAACGCGTTTGAAAAGAATGCAGCTCGTGACCGGTACAACCTGACTGTTGTCATGCCGTAACATACCATGACATTGCATTTTTAAACCGCTTTACCCATATTACAGCCTCGAAGGGGCGGTCTGCCTGCCTGCCAGGCGACTGCCTCGTTGTCCATAGAGAGAAGTAAACGAATCATCTTACCGCACATGCGCACTACCTCCATCCATCCTCGTTTTGAAAGCACACGGCTACTGACATTCTCACTCCGCCCTTCAGAAGAGACAGGAGGTCGAGCATGAGTTGCTGCTATGCCGCTGCGGTCTTTTTCATGTGTATCAGCTTGCAGTTGTATGGCCAGGTGTCGGGTGAGTTACGCTGGATATTATTTTCGCCGTTCACTTTCTTACCTTTTCTGTTCTGGCGCCACTACTTTTATCTTCCTACTTTGTACAGTCATTCATTCGACAAGGACGCATATGCTTTGCGAGGTCCACGCCTCCCCACAATGGGTGCCGGAATATGATTGGTCAGTTAATTTTGTCTCTCGATTATAATTGGCCCATATGCCTGTTCGTTAAGATCCGCGCCCCCTTTTTTTGGCTTCTAGTTAACAGCCATGCGAGGACATGTCCAAGTTTTTAAAATTCAAAGGATTAATCATGAAAAGCAAGTTGTAGAGCAGGGCTTGTATTATTCATGCTTTGCAAAACTTGCTTACGAACGAATTTGTAGAAACATTTCATAAGATGTGATACTTTTCTTTCCGTAGTGTGGGCCTGCTGAGCTACACAGCATCCATTCCTAAATGTGGCGCCCTCAACTTGTTGTTCGGATTATTGAGCACCTGTAATTATCAGGCTAGCATACAGGAAGAAAAAAAGTGACGCAATGTATTTGTTTGACTAACCAGTGTGATGTTTGCTGGGTCGGCGCGTGAAATAATACACATCTAACAACCCCTTGCAGCCCCCATAGGTCTATATGGACGATACCCATATAATACGTATGCTAGACAGTACTGGCATCGTGATGCTGCGAAGAATAATCATTTTTGAAACAAAACGTGAAACAGTAGAAAAGACGATATTTAAAACCATTACAAACGAAAATCGGCACTTCGCTCAATACAAATGTATATAAATATGAAGCAAAAAATAAAACGGCGCAATCCCGCATGATTCTCTAAATATATAAGCTGCTTCAGATTCTTTAAGTTAAGACACCCAAAGGCGCGTGGTGCCAAATCTTTTAACAAGCATGGTGTATGAGAATTTAAGCAGATTCCACAAATTACCACCTTTTTTTTTATACAGTACAATGTGTATGGGCGTGCGATCCATCATACATATTAGGGGAAGGGGGCCAAAAAATGATAGGCAACAAGATACTGCGGACCAGAGTTGTCAAACTCCCGTCCTGGAGGGCCGCAGTGGCTGCAGGTTTTCATTTTAACCATCTTCTTAATTAGTGACCAGTTTTTGCTGCTAATTAGCTTGCCTTCGATTTATTTAACTTGACTCGGGGGGCCTTTGTTGTTTCCCTTTCCTTAATTAGCAGCCAAATAATAGACAGGATGCACAGTGGCGCAGTGGGTAGCGCTGCTGCCACGCAGTAAGGAGACCTGGGTTCGCTTCCCGGGTCCTCCCTGTGTGGAGTTTGCATGTTCTCCCCGTGTCTGCGTGGGTTTCCAAAGACATGCAGGTTAGGTGCATTGACGATTCTAAATTGTCCCTAGTGTGTGCTTGGCATGTGGGTGCGTGCCCTGTGGTGGGCTGGTGCCAGCCCGGGGTTTGTTTCCTGCCTTGCGCCCTGTGTTGGCTGGGATTGGCTCCAGCAGACCTCTGTGACCCTGTAGTTAGGATTAGCAGGTTGTATAATGGATGGATGGATGGATAATAGAGAGACACAAGATGAGCCGCCACATGACCAGCTCACCTGTGCCCATGACACAATATCTGAAAATAAAGAAAGGTGAAGGTCTCAGTAAGGTTGATCTCTCAGGTCACCCAAAACATTTTGACAGTGTTCTTAGAAAAAACAGAAAATCAACAGTTCTGTGGCAGAATGAGAGCAGCAAGAAGCCATGGAATTAAATAATGAGTTTAATTAACAGCAAGAATCGGCTTCTCATTAAGAAAGTGATTGGAGTGAAATTGGTTGGAGTTTGAAGCCCCAGTTTAGCTGGTCATCTTTTGGCTTGTTTCATTTCTGTTTAGCTGTCATTTTAATGAAGAAAAGAATCAATTCAGAGCACTGAACCCTTAAAAACGGGGTTATTAAAATGAAGGGGAAAAGAATTTAATTAGCAGTGAAAATTGGTTACTGATTAGAAAAAGAGTGAGAATGAAAACCTGCAGCCACTGCGACCCTCCTGCCTTAATTGTTTTTTCTTTAATTAGCAGCCAAACAATAGTGAAATACAAAATGAGCCAAAACATGACCAGCAAACTGTGGCCATCATAACAATATCTGAAAATAAAGCAAGGTGAAGTTCTCAGGAATGCTGACCTGCTCAGGTGCACAAAACATTTTAACAGTGTTGCTCTTAGAAAAGAGAAAATCTACAATTTCTGAAATGTCTGCTGTTGCACAGTGAGAGCAGCAACAAGCCATAGAATTAAAGAACAGGTTTAATTAACAACACTCGGCACCTAATTAAGCAACTGGTTGGAGTGAAATTGGTTGCTGTTTGAGGCCCTGACATAGTTGGTCTTCTGTTGGCCCACTCACTTCACATTTGATTTCTGTTTAAAGAAAGAAATGAAGAAATTCAGAGAAACATCTTAAAAAAACAAGTGAATTAAAATTAATTCAGAAGAAGTTAATTAGCAAAAATAGGTCACTAATTAAGAAAAGGTTTACGATGAAAACCTGTGGCCCTCCAGGACCGGAGTTTGAAAACCCTGCTGTAGCCAATAATCCAGCAACTACAACATTAACAATAATAATCCTCAAATTGGTATAGAATAGGATACATGGACATATTAAAGTAATATTAAACGATCGACATGACTTTAGACTTTGGATTGACCATTAAAGACTGATTTAATTCAAAGTGTCAGAAGCTCTTCCATGAGCTAACATTAACACGTTCTAAAACTCCTCGAATTCCATCCTCCATTGTCCACTATCAGCGAATTGTTAAGTATACTCCACACCAGTGTTTCCCAACCTTCGTGTTGTCAAGACCAAATATTTTACATGCTGGTGTGTTTGCCACCCTCTTGAGGGAGCAGTTGACCCCTTTTGTGAATTTAGTGCAGTCGTCTGGGTGGGTGGGGGGTTAGGGTGATCTCCCTTTGTGTATCAAGCTCGATCATTGAAAGTTAGAGTTGGGGGACCCATGCAACCATCAGTGCATTAAATGAATCAAGCTCTGTTGTCAATGCTTTTCCTCCTCTGTGAATCGAGCATGATTGTCAGAGCGGAGACTGGGGAAGATGACTGTGATCCACCTGCTGTAGATTGATTGCGATCATCAGTCCGGTGGATGGGGTTTCATCCGGGGTCGGCTGTGATCCACCTGTGATGCTGCCACGATCCATAGGTTGGGAAACACTGCTCTACACCTTCGCTTCCGACACACTAAAAACGTTTGCTATAGTTGCTATCTTGTAGTGAAAACCGACGCCGTCCATTCATTGGATGGTGATATTACATTCTTTGCATAATAAATTTATTTCTATAGCACATTTTCATACAAATGCTGGAACTCAAAGTGCTTTACAGGATGAAGAAAGAAAAAGATATAAAATAAAAATGAAATTAGGCAATGCTAATTAACAAAGAATAAAGCAAGATCCGATGGCCAGGGAGGACAGAAAAAACAAACAAAAAAAAAAAAAACGGATGGAGAGAAAAAAAAAAAACAACAAAATCTGCAGGGGTTCCAAGGCCATGAGACCACCCATCCACCCCTAGGCATTCTGCCTAACATAAATGATCTCAATCAGTCCTCATGGTTTTCAGGCTTCATGTTGAAGAATTAGACGATTCTGGTCATGTGGACCTCTGGCCTTCAGTCCATCAATGTTGGGACTGCATGGTGCTTTGATCAAGTGGTGGGTGGCTCAGTGGTAGCACTGTTGCTTCACAGCAAGGAGACCACGGTTCACATCTCCTGTTCTCCCTGTGTCTGCGTGGGTGTGCTCCGGCTTCCACCCACTGTCCAAAGACTTGTGCATTTGGTGTGTGGACATGTGTTCGCTGTGCCATGGACTGGCATGGCACCCTGTGCTTGCTGAAAGAGATTCCAGCCCTCACCCTGCAACCCTGGTCTGTATTAAGCTGGGTTAGAAAATGACACCATATTATACATCTATTTCATGGAATTCTGTGATTATATTATTGCAGTTTATTTTGAGGTCATAAATATAATCTATATGTTATAATTTACAGGGCTGCATATTAAAATTTTAATGGTGCTGTCACCAACATCTGTAAACTACCTGGCAGGCTGGAGAGTTAAATGAAGAGGTATCAGGACAATGATATTTGTTTATGTTGACATTCAAAGGTAATTCATTTTTCACTCATGTGACATTAATTCCATCATCTTACAGAACTGTGAAATAAATTTTAAAAAAGGGGGTGGCGATCTTTCCAAAAAATCCTATCACGGTCCTTTTAACACAAAGTCACGATCCACAATCTGAATTGCAACCTCTCTTTTCAATGTGGTATACACTTAGAGAATATCCGGACTCCAACTCATCAAGACCTAAGTAACATTTTATTTTAAATATCAAACAAAGTTGAATTCAATCGTTCTCTCATTCCCTAGCTAAGTGGAGTTAAGGAACACGCCCCGAAGCTGGCGAGTAAGTGAGGAAGGCCCGACCCCTGGCCCGTTGTGTGGATCTCGGATTCGCACAAATAAATCGGTACCAAAAGTGAACTATGATATATAGCGAAATGAGAGAAGTCGCAAAATCAACAGGAGTGTTCAAGCAAATTATAGAAAAAAACCCGATCTAAATCCGTTAAGTAGTTCTCTCGTGAAAAGTGGACAGAGAGACATTGGATTTTCTATATTATATATTAGTAAACCTTCAAAATAATGTGCAGTTAAAGTCTCAACAGCATTCTCAGTATTTCTGGAGCTTAGTAGAGCCACATAGCTATAAGAATCTTCACCAAGCAGCTCTGAAAATGTCTCCTTTGTTTGGGTCTCCATACCTCTGTGAGTCTGACATGAATGTCATGAAGTCAAAGTTCAGAACAAGACTGACAGATAAACATTTAAATGACTCCATTAGAGTGAACCTCAGTGGCTCCACTCCACCAGACACCTCAGTGCCAGTCATCTGAAAAACTAAATAACACATCACACGTGACACTGGACCTATGAATAAAGTGACACAGTGACATGGAATGACAAATGAAGAAGTCAGATCTATGGATTTGGAATTGCATTGTTTGGTTTTGACAGCATCCATGTTTTAATTCAATAGTGTGAGATAAACTATAAAATGCGTACAGACATACAGAATGCACTTGCAGGTGAACTAAATATTTTTCGTGATGTTTTAATGCATAATGTGAGTTGTGGACACCAACATTTTGTAAATGTTCAGGGAAAGCAAGCTTATTCAGTTTGTTTGGGTTGAAATAAGCTATGAGAATAAACGTTAGAAAACACGCGTAGCTCTCGGTCATTTTCATTTTGTAAAAGTAGCTCTCGGGGGGAAAAAAGGTTGGAGACCCCTGATGTAGATAGAAGGACTTGAGCATAAAAAAATGAGCCAAAAATGGAATTGAGAAACATTTAACTGCAGTATGAATATAGCCTCAGTAGGCTGAAGCATCAAGTATGGATATTTCAAGTAATTTTTATTATCTTGACTTTTCTCTGGCATTGCTCCAGGATTGAAAATGCCCCCCTATTCCCCCAATCTCTATCTATGGATGGCACCTATGGCGATATGTATAAATTAGGGAATGAACGCCAGTAGCAAGTACTGACATCTGGATGTTTTCTGGGTGGTGGGGCGTTTCAAACTACGTAATACGAAATTTGAAAATTTTTAAATTAAAATATTTCTGAAGATCTTTTAAGGTAGCATAGAAATAAAGTACTGAATGTTGCTTGTAATGTTTTAGGTTCACACGCTTCGTAATGTTGTGGGGGGGAAACAAAAACATTTACATGAAAAAGTTCCACCTGAGGCGATTACCTCATTGCCTCACCTCACGCGCCGGCCCTGGATGTTCATTGTTTGTGTCTGTCTGTAAATAATTTAATATATTTTTTATTTTTTGTCATATTATGATCACCACATGTGTTTCGGGTAAATTCACCACTACATTTCTGGTATTAAATTAATTTTTATTGTCATGCCTTGCAGTTCAATGATAAGCATTTCTTTCTAGTCTGATTGGAGAAAATGATTGATCAGGGAGTGATGATCACCTGTCATGGATAATTGGCAATCTTGCATGTGATCTGGAAACATTTTCTTGTGATCAAATTTACAGATTTTTTGCATGGTTGGATTGCCGACATTTTATGTGGATATATTGAAACATCTCCTCAGAGAATTGCCCTTAACCTTCCCACCTTACTTGTTTGTACATTGCAGCCAAGGACAGTGACTCCTGCTTGCAATCCCAGTTCACATGCAGAAGTGGGAATTGCATTCCGGCAATCTGGCGATGCGATGGGGACGAGGATTGTGACGATGGCAGCGATGAACTGCAGTGCCGTGAGTTTCTTTAGGTTAGGGTTAAGCACACATGGCAGCAGAAGTTTATACACACAGGGTGGAGATATGTGTCTGTATTTATCAAGTGTCTCAGACTAGCAAAACAGCCCAGGCTAGCTTAAAAATCTCAAGAGTGTCACAAATTTGGTCTTTCTTGTAGAAATAGGATTAAATGCATTTTATCAAATGTTTCAGATTTAGGAAAATAGTTCTAACTTCACGAGTATTTAGGTGAGCTTGAGAGCTGCCCTAACTTACTAAGAGCTGCTTGAAGATGACGTTCTGGTAAAGATTGGCACACACATCTTGGGAAAGGCAGAATGTTTTGGAAAACACTGGACAACAAAGAACTCGTAAGAAGATACAGTGGAACCTCGGTTTGCGAGCATCATTAATTTCTGAAACGTGCTTGTAATCCAAAGCGCTTGTATATCAAAGCGAATTTTCCCATAAGAAATAATGAAAACTCAGATAATTAGTTTCACAACCCACAAATATTTATATAAAAATGATTAATGACAAAATCTTCATTCTAACTAAAGGAATCCCTGCTATCTATTGGCTCACTGGAATGTTTTTCCTTTTTTGCGACTTTAACAGGGAAACCTATCTAATGACAGTTGCTTTTGCCTGAAGAGTCACTACACTTGGACACAAAATAATAAAAAAAATGCTTTACACCCTGTAAGGTTTCTAAACTCTTTTGGGATTCCCCCCAAATGGAACAATACGTAAGCGTCCCGAAGCAAGCAACTAACTGCAGGCTCCCAGCACCGTAGCAGTTCGCCGTAAAAGAGAATCAGAAAAGATCGCGGTCAAGCAATAAGCGCCTGCCATCGATGGGTGATGCAAGGAACATTATAAATGCGAGAGCACAGTATTAACCTGGTCACGACCCTGCCTGATTGCTGTGTCTCTGTATAGGAGAGCAGTAGATTCCTTTACAGTAAATAACCATGCTGTTCCTGTTTCACGCTGAATAAAGCTGGTTTTGCTAAAGTGCTGAGACTCAGCCTCGTGTTTTGGGGTGCATGACAGGGACTTGGACGTTACAGCACACACACACGTGGTCACCATGCTATAGTAAACAGTATAAGCTCATACGGATGTTGACTATATGAGTGAGGCACGCCGACTGAGAACGAGCATGGGAGACGTTTACCCACAATCCCCACATGACGCTCGCCGGACAAAGCGTATGCGTACTACCCGTATTAAAAGACCTCGCTCGTTTATCAACTTAAAATTTATTAAAAATTTTAGCTCGTCTTGCAAAACACTCACAAACCAAATTACTCAGAATCCAAGGTTTCACTGTATTGATCTGACAGAGATGGAATAGTATTCGTAACAAATCTTGTGTGTTACATGATCGCTCCTCTGTATGTGGAGAAGCCGTGCGCAGTCAGGGAAAATGAAAGTGTTGGTGGCGATACATGTTGTCAGAAAAGCAGACTACAGGCATCGAGAAGGTTTGGGGCAGCCACCCGTATATTGTGCCTTGGCTGCAAATGGGTTGATTTGGTTGTGTTCACAGGGTTGAGTCCAAAACAGAACTGATTGTAAAATGAAAAGATGGCAACTTTAAAGCCCGACGCAGGAAATGATGTCTTCTGGACCGGAAATGATGTCTCTGGGGACCGGACATGACATCATCTATGGTGCCGGTGCCGGAAGTGAGGTCATCACTGCTGCCGGGACCTAGTGAGATTTCCAGTGGATGGTCTGCAGAAGATTGAGAGAGAGAGTTAGTGGAGCTCGCCACCCCCTGGTCTGGTGTGGTAGTACTATTCTTAAGGCCTTTCAGCTGTCTCCCAATTGCACGTGGGTGACAGTGTAAAATGTAGCTTTCAAATATAGCAATGTTTTAGGTATGTCAAAACAAGCCACCATTCATTTCTTGAATTTTGCACCAAATATTGAATGCCCTTACAGCATGGTAACATGCAAATTTGTTTTTTTAAGCACGACTCTACATGAGGTGATGCTAAAGCAGGCCGCATTCATGCGAATAGGCACACACACAAAGATCATTGCTCCAAGTGTGGATGAACGCACACAGTTGGTCAAGGATGCAAAGTGTGTTGTACCCTGAAGATAAGAGAGGCTGGATGGGTGATTGACAGCAAAAACTTCACACAGGTAGGCTGAGTTCTACATTGCACAAAATTCTAGAACATTTGTATTACGTTTTACAAAATGGAGGAGGTTTAAGAAGGCAGGTGGAGATTCCCAGGGTCTTGTATAAATAGAGCCTCACAGAAGATATATTGGGGGGAGGGGAGGGATCACAGAGATTAACAGACACGTCAGTCAACTCTGGAAGGCGATCAGAACTACTGGAATAACTGTGGCTAATTTCAGTGTTACTTTACGAGGCATTTTCCATAGCCAGTGTGAAGGTTATACTTGTAAAAGTAGGGCTGTGGATCATTTTTTGTTAAACTGGGGGCTTTGCCCCCTGCTTGCTTTGCTTGTCCATCCCATCTCCCTGTCCAGGGAGCACACTTATTTCCCCTGCTGTACATGCCTGACAAAATATATATATAATAATATTACTAGGGGGCTTAGACCACTGCTTACTTTGCTCTCCAACCCCCATGGCCTGTGCTATGCGCCAACCACTTCGCGTCTCTGCCACTCGCGTTGCAAAGAGGGGGGCAGAACGCACGCTAAGGAGATGCGGTCGCTCCTCTGAAACCCCCTCTTAAACAGTGATACAATGAGAAACCAATTTATTTATTTTTTTTTTTTTTTTACCTCCTCTTTGCTCGATCAGCTGCTGCTGTGCTGCGTGATCTGCATGTTGTGCAGCGCTTCAAACATTTAAAAGCCTGTACAGCAGCCGTCCTTTAACGTCCCGCGAGACAAGGCAGTGAGACAAAAGTGTCTCAGAGAAAATCACATCTCGTTTCCTTCCAAGATTTTTTATTTTTTTTATTTTTTTATAATAGAGAGATGAACATACCCATTATCAGGCTTTACTGTCATTCAGTGTATGTGCCTCAATTTTCCTATCTTGGTGTTCGTTGCAGTATTATTGTTGATGTTGTTACAAAGTGACAAAGTTTATGTGTAGCTTAGCGCAATATTCGGCCTTATGTTTTCCTCCTTCTTCTTCTTGTTCTTCTTCCCCTCTTCCTACATTAAATATTATTTTTATTATTATCTCTGTGGCAAAGCTGTAGAGCTAATATCAGTAAACTGCAAAACATCTTCATGATTTCAATGAAATCTAAACAACGCCTTCATGAGTGCCATTTTGTGGCTTGTGGTGCCATAACATTGTGACATCATTCAGTCTCAATTATGAACTCCTACTCCATGCTGGGACTGGGTGTAGGGAATTTCATAACTACTTACACAATACAATACAATTTGTTTTTTTATTGCCCAAAATCACACAAGAAGTGCCACAATGGGCTTTATCGGGCCCTGCTTCTTGACAGCCCCCCAGCCTTGACTCTCTAAGACGACAAGGAAAAACTCCCTAAAAAAAACTTGTAGTGAAAAAATGGAAGAAAGAAGTCTTGGGAAAGGTAGTTCAAAGAGAGACCCCTTTCCGGGTAGGTTGGGCGTGCAGTGGGTGTCAAAGAGAAGGGGGTCAATACAATACACAGAACAAATCCTCAATACAGTATAAAAATAAAAATTTTACAGTAGATGATATCACATAGTATGAGACCTCAGCCATCAAGCTGCCTCCCCCATTTGTCCTTTCCACAGCTGAAACAGCGCTGGACCAACCAATCCAATGAAAGGACAGCTCTACCCCACGATTCCTGCCATCTTCCATCAGGGATGAAATACTTCTCATGTCCTACTCAAGACTAAGACAAATTCCTATCCTAATCAGATTTTCAGTACAATTCCTAGGAGTAACTCTGAGATGCTTGATAAATGCGGACAAAGGTCTCGATGTACTGAAGCCTCTTTACCTTTCATGAATTCCTGCAGGCTTTTTTTATGGTTTCTGTTCTGCCGTTTGTTTCTCATAAAAGAAATTTGACATTGGAGTTAAATGTTGTTTTTTTTTTGTCATTGTCATGTTATTTTGTGTGCATTACTTGTTTGCTGGGGTTTATAATTTTGGCTGACTTGCACTAGGGCCTGGGTGTTCATGTTTTGGATAATTAATTTTCACAACTTTTGGATCCTTGACTTCCTTAGCTTCACTTTACCAAATGCCTCAAGATCCACTCCATATTTAAGATTTGCATGTACCGTGGATTGCCATACAAAAACGTATTCCCATCACTCAAAAAAAACGGAAGGTGGTTGTGTTATTTCACAAGGATATTCTGTCATTCTGCCATAAATAATTGCATTTTTTCTCAAAGATATTGCCTGCTGCGGATGGTAACATTTTCTCTTGAATTATCTTTTATGCCCTATAACTATTTACAAAATAGAGAGTAAAGCTATAAATAGTGATATATCTATCCAAGACAAATGGATCCTGTGATGTGTCCCGTCACAGCATTACTTATTTCAGACGTTAACTTAAGCAGTACGATTTTCTAAGATTCCACTTGTACTGCAGGTATGGCTTTGTATGTGCCCTGTGATGGACTGACATCCTGTCTTGATTTGTTGTCTGATTTTCATCATGTGCTGATGGAAAAAGGCTCTTCTTACCATAACTACATTTCAATAACAACATCAACACACAAGCACAAATTTCAGAGTTTTGGTCAGTTAGTCATTTTCCAACCCACTATATCCTAACACAGGGTCAAGGTGCAATATGGAAAATGGTTGTTTCTTCACGGGTTCCCACCCCTAAAAATTTGAGAAAAATCTAATTTTCATACTTTTTTCAGGTCTTATTTCTTTTGGGGGAAATATTCCAAAGTATCATTTTTTTGTGTAACATCATCAATGTAAGAATTGTCCACCCACAAAAATGGTTATTGTGTTCAGCCTAGTTTTAAAGATGCATGACCTGATAGGTCAAAGAAAATATTGGTTATTTAAATAACAATAATGTTGAGCTGTTGAGGTCCACAAAACATTTTGGTGGTGCTTTAAAAGAAATAAAAAGAAAATCAACAGTGTTGGAAATGTTTGCTTTGACAGAATGGAGAGCAACAGTGGGTCAGGTCAGGTTGGGGAGCATGCACTGGTACAGCGCGTTACCACACCCGCCCCACAACGAAAGAGCTCGGTTGGCAATCCTCAGGGCAGACGCGCAGTCCAGTCCCACCCTCGGGAAATGACCATCTCTCTGCCGCAACCAGGTGTTACATGGCCGTTTTGAATTAAATAATGAGTTTTGTTAACAATTTGAGGCCCCAACTTAGCTGGTCGTCTCTTGGCTCGCTTCACATCTCATTTTTGTTTGGGTGCCATTTAAGGAAAAAAAAGTAGCAATTCAGAGGGCAAAGAATCTTAATAAAAACAAGGCAGCTAAAACGAAGGGGGAAAAGTTAAGTAACAGCAAAGATTGGTTACTGATTAAGAAAATGGCAGGAAGGAAAACCTGCAGCCACTGTTGCCGTCCAGTATCGGAGTTGGATACCCCTGCACTAGTTAGAGCCATAGATGCACACCACCTGAGTGATCCTTCATGGAATGACCAATATCATTGATTGCCTAGATGTTCATGGGGTAAATTGGTCTGCATTACATGCAATGGCATTCTTTACTGTAGGCTTGACATAATTCCTGTGATAAAATGCAATAGGGCTCATTGTGGCCAACATTCACTATGATTGGCCTAGTGCAATTTGCAAGAGCCTGTCATCCATCATATTCAAATGTCCATAGCTCCTTGAATGGAACGTACCTTCATAAAATTTTCTAGTGTTGATGCTAAAATTTATCGATGTCCCATGTCATCGGTGAAGTTAGTAAAAAGTGTTTGGGATTGGATTCATTCTGTGTGCTCCTCCACTCAAGCTTCTGTAAGGTTTATGCTGTGAATGTATCTCCTCATATACTGTAACTGTTCAGTTTGATGCTAAGGTGTCACCAACTTGTACTCTTTGTGGGACTGCACTGGGACCCATGAATCTTTTCACTGGGCCACTCCAAAACTTGAATTTTGTTCTTGTCAGCCATTCAGTTGTAGACTTTCTTTTGTTTTTTTTGTCCTTTACCTGGTACATGACTCAGCTACAGTACACGAACAGATGACTAGACATTTCTCCTTAAGAATATTCTGGCAAAGTGTCAATTTCATGATCCTTCAGTAATGGCAAGTCTTCTGGGTCCTGAGGCAGGAAAACATCTCCATACTATCACACTACTGCCGCGGTAAAAGCGAACCGACAAAGGACAATGTTAAGGGTTGGGGGACATTTTGTAATGTACGGTTTAATAGCGTCTATGCTAATAATTGATAAGAAATGAAAAAACAAACCAAAAGTAAATAGCGCTAAGCTCCTTAGCAGCACAGAGTCTTCACAACAAATGGCTTCTGTGGGCAAGTTTGACTCCCACTGGTGCTGGATCAGAATGAATGCCGATATCCAGTTGGGTCCATTCCTTTATTTAATGTTGACTAGAAGACTACTGGAAAATGCCAGAAGTGAGATCACTCATCTGGAGTGGGATCATCCTCCTCTCTGGCACGGTAGAATGAATAGAGGTTAGTGACCATGACTCGTCTAAACCCATTCTTTGGTTAACCTCTGGTACAGAGCCTCCAGCACACTCCCGTAACCCGCATGCATGACACGCCATGTTTTATTGCCAATCTGATGCTCTTAACTTTCAAATTTCAGACATCCTGGGCCTGTGTCATCCATAAGAGTTCTACTTTTGACCTTCCCATACAGAGAATATTATTCCACATAGCTTGGGGACCATCCAGGTGTTGTTTTGCAATTGTTAGTGGAGCCCTGATATTACTGTTGCATAGCAGAAGTCTCTACCTTGGTACTCACCAATGAATACTACTTTCAAGATTCCAGAGAATTATTTGTTACATGCGTAATTGTACTGATGCAATGATGGTGAAATGTTACTGCAGAAAATGACTCCATCTCCACATAAACAGGCAATAAAACAGGCAAATACATTGAAATTTTGTATTATAATGTATGTAAATAAATGGAAAATATATAAAGAAAATAGTATGACGCAATATAACAGACTACTATAATATGAGTGCAAGTCAAAAATCCTTTGACTAAATGCAAAAACTTTGAGTGTAGTGTTGTGAAATGTAATGGGATAATGTACTGTAAGGTCATAAAATTTGCAGATTTTACCTCCGTCTCTTTCTTCTTGTGGATTTATGAACACAGTTTAGCCGAGGCTAGAGATGCCTTCAGGTCTTTGGGTGTTCTTTTGGAATCCGGCTTTTCCTGCGAAGATTCCTCGCTGTTTCAAATGTTTCTCCATTTGGAGATAATGGCTCTCACTGTGGTACGGTGGAGTCCCGGAGCCTTGAAATTCCTTTTTAACCTTTTCCTGATTGGTAAGTTTCAACAACTTTTTTTGCTCATCTCTTCTGGAGTTTTGTTGCTTCAGGCCTATTGTTTTAGATAGCTGTTGGTGATGACTTCACTGTCATGGTGAGGGTCATTATATGATAAGGTTTAGACTTGGTTTACACTACTATGTTTTCATTTAGTAATGACTGTTTGTTTGTTTTTTTTAACAAAAATGATCTCAGTCCCCACTAGCATTTTCGCATCATTTATGAAAGTATATCTCCATCCACACTAAAATGACCAAAAACGTATATAGTGTAGTCCTTTGCCTACAATGAGTATGCAGCCATCTGCAGAAACAGGAAGAGGAATTGGCTCCATCCACAGGATTTATTGTAAAACTGTAGTGATGGTTATTTACCTTTACAACATAAGAAATTTGACAAATGAGAGGAGACCATTTAGTTTATCCACCTCCTTTGTTTGGCTTGTAGCTAATCCTGATACTTCTTATAGGTTGTCAAGGTTTCTGCTTCAACTCCATGTCTCAGGAGTTTGTTCCAGAGTCCCACAACTCTTTGCCTAAAGAAGTGATTTCTGGCTTAAGTCTTAAATGAGCTTTCCCTTAATTTCTCCTGTTGTAGTCAAGTATGAGATTCACCTTTTAAGCTGAAAAAATCTTGTTGGATCTACTTTATCAATTGCCCGTGAGGCTTTTGAAGACCTTGAGTATGTCCTCACACAGTCTTCTCTGTTTATTTATCTGAGTCTGTCAGAGTATGGCATGTTCTTAAGTCCTGGGATGTATCTAATTGCTCTCCTCTGCACAGCTTCAGGTGCTACTATGTCTCTTTCTTGTAGCATGGTAACCAGAACTGCACGCAGTTCTTCATATGCGGTCTCACTTGTGCATTATATAGTCTTAGCACAATGTCACTCGGTTTATATTCAAATGTGCATGTATGCAACATTCAAACTGTACAAAATAAATAGATGTGTACAGGTACGCAACACAACAAGCACCAAATATGAACTCCTCTGTGTCCGCTGTGTTGGAATATAGTTTTCTACTGTGAAGGGCAGCAGATCAATGAATTAGACAGTATAATGAACAGGATCTAACCACATAGTAAGCACCAACCAATCAGAACCCGATTAGAATCTGCATTTTTAAAAATCTGTTTTTCACCAATCCACGCTCTAGCACTTTTCCAATTTTTTCAGAAATACGCAGCTCTGAAGAGTGTTTTTTAAAAGTCTCCAATTTCAGGGGTTTCAGATGCCAAGATGGTGAAAGGTAGGCGAAAACAGGGACTAATGTCTGTGTTTTTAAACAAAAGTGTGGTAGTGTAGACATAGCCTTAGATTTATCAGGAGTGAATATGTTTAGTCAGGAGAGTCTAATCTTCAAATATCTTTGATCCACTATTACAGGGACAAGTGGGGGGCAATTACCTTTTCACACAGACAGCACAGGTTGTTGGATAACTTTATTACCTAAATATATTAAGTAGCAAATTAGAAGTTATTTTACTCTGGTTATCTTTATCTAGTATTATGTTTTTTAAAAGATTGGGAGCCATTTATTATGACAAATATACAAAAGTAGAGGATATCAGGAAGAGGAAGGTACATTAACACGTTGTACTTTGAATTGTGTTTTCATTATTTTGGTTTTTATTTTGTCCAAGGCTACTATGCTAAATCTATTCTGTTCTTTTGACAGGCCAGCGGTCATGTAGCAAGATCACAGGCACGGCTTTGTCCCATACAAAGCAAGCTTCACCAATTCCCAGGTCTAAGGTCTTATTTGGCTTCTTTCTAGGCTGGCCAGCATGCAAGCAAGATGAATTCCAGTGTGGCAAAGGGCTTTGCATCTCAGCTGATTTCCGCTGTAATCGCGAGAAGGACTGTGAGGATGGAAGTGACGAGGCTGACTGCTTTTTCTGTGATCCTGGCTTGTTCCCTTGCGAGAATTCTAATTCCTGCATTTCAGTAACCCAGATCTGTGATGGCACAGAGGATTGCTTGAATGGGACGGATGAAATGGGTTGTGACCACCCATTTGGTGATTGTAAAAATTCAGGTTTCACCTGCAAGAACAGTAAGTGCATTCCCCAAGACTGGAGGTGTGACAACTATCCTGACTGTGAAGACGGGTCGGATGAGCATGACTGTGGTAATTCCTGGTGTTTTTATTTTTCCTTACTGAACAATTGCTATTTATCTGCTTCCTGTAATGCACTGATGGAAAAACGTGTCTTATTGTTCGAAAACTTGAATGATGGCTAGGTTGTAGTAGTGTGTGGAAATGATTACAAGTACAACACGTATGTAAATTATGGGTGCAGGATATGCACCTTGGATATTTCCATAGAGGGTATTAAAGTTGCATGCAAAGTAATCTTACTGAATAATTGCTGGTACTTTGGTTACCACCATACATGCCCTAGTGAAAAGGTCAACAGACGTCTGTCCAGGTTTAGGACTTTGTGCAAGGGACAATTGTTGGAATATGGGATGGGTGTCCACACACGCTTGTTATGTGCTGTTTGTAGCAGCAGGGCCTTCATGCGTGTCAACCATTGGTTTGGATACCCTTGAGCCTCGACCACAGCTATCTTTGACTGCAGTAGTGCCAACCAATCCCAGGATGACTGGAATTGTGTTGTGCTTTTAAATTAATTCTGGTTCAGTTTACTTCACTGTGATAAATCTGTGTATGAAGGCACAGTGGTGAAAGGCTCCTGGATGCACACAGTTAGCATAACCATATGGGCCCAGCCCCAGGTGTTATAGTTAGGTGTACCATTGGGTTCCACACCCGTTCCTGCCACTGATGTAGTGTCAGTACCTTGACCAGCCAGTGTTATTTGACAGAGATGTTGAAGATGCAATACCCAATCTGCAGAGGTTCCCTGGTGCCATATTCTAACTGAATAACGCTTGAGAATGTGTGGCATGAAACCTCTTGCTGTTCCTGGGTGACCACCATGTGCCACTTCTTTCCTGGCCTGCATTTTCATTGAGCACATCTGGAGCATGGTGAGACAAAAACCACTAGTGGTTATCACGGATGAACTCTGAGCATGTGTAGAAGTTGCATGGCAGGTCATTCCTCAAACGGACATTCAATGTGTCTTCCTATCCATGTCAGACTATAAAAGCAGTTATTTCCATCCATCCGTGGTGGATGTGCCAAATATGGATTATTGTGCATTCCACATGGATGACTGAGCTGCACCTGTATCAGAAGGACTCTGCCATAAATAATTTCACTTTGATACTTCACATCTTTCTTGGTGTTGCAATTGTAATGGCCAGCAGTGTAAATGTATCAATAAGATCTAATGCACAATGATTTTCTGATTGTATCAGAAGGTAAATTCCAGCTTCACAAACTAATCTTCCCTCTTCTTCTTCTTTATGTTTAGATAAGAATGAGTGTTTAGACAACAATGGTGGCTGCTCTCATCTCTGTGTGAACTTGCCCATGGGCTTCATTTGCGACTGTCCTGATGGCATGAACTTGGTTGGAAACACCGACTGTGAGGGTGAGCTAAAGTTGGCCTTCTATGTTAATTACCCAAGACACCCTGATGTTAGCTTTTAAGACATCTGGTAGGTGATGAGTGGCAATTTTAAATCATTGCATTAAAATAGTGTTCAAAAACTGATTTACCTACCGCCTCACTACTCTAGAATCATATATATCAGTTTAGAATTTTTTTTTCTCATTTACTTTTCACATCACCAAGGCATGTGTAAGGTGAATATACAGAGGATTCAGGAAGTATTCATACCCCTACACTTTCTGCACAATTTCTGGCAATACAATTCAGTACAACCTTTTTTTTTTTGTATAGCACTGTTGAGAGAGTGCAAGCATGGAGCACTGTGAAGAAATTCTCAGGCAAAATACAAGTATAGATTCTAGTAATTACTAAATCCAGAATTAGCACATATAAAAATACAGATTTATTAAAAAATGCAGAAAAAAAGTAGAAACTGATTAACATAAATGGAAACCAACAATATCTGTTCATTAATTCATTGTTGAACTATGGCCAGATGACCACGAAGGGTATTTAAGTTGTTGGAGAGAAATTCAAAAACAAAGTCAGACACAGTCAGGGTCCTGGAGACCTCGGCCAGATAGCTGCCTACTTCCCAAGTTTGTGGTGTCTGATGAGAGAATCTTTCCATCCGATGATTCCAGTGCTCCTTTATCTGAGATGACTTTTCCATATTCAGGAGGGCAGTAGTGCACTGGTGCCAAATACCTCATCAAGAAGAGAAACAGAAGAGAGGAGGTTTAGTAACAGTTTATAAATATTGTATATTACTTAGTAACGGTTTATAAATATATATTAATTACATTTCTGCACAAATAACTAACAAACACTTTGTGTTGTTGATTTAATTTTAAATGGACAAAATGTGTTATTTTTGAGTATCAGTCTATACTAGGTAACCCATAATGTAAAACTTCCTGACATTGTAAAATTTATTAAAAATAAATGTTGAAATCTCTCATTCATAGGAGTATTCAGACTCCTAATTCGTACTTTGTATGAGCCCCTTAGGCAGTAACTGCAGCTATGGATTTTCTTGGGGCAAGTCTCAACAAGCTTTGTAAACCAGAATTTTTGCAATTTATCCCATTCGTCCTGGCAGATCCTCTCAAGCTCTGTTAGACTGGTTAAAAAGCAGCTGTAAATTGCCATCTTCAGGTCTGTCCAAAGATGTTCTATATGGTTTGAGTCTGGGCTTTGGCCAGGCCACTTAAGGATACTCGGAGACTTCAATGAAGCCACTCCAGAGTTGTCTTGGCTCTATGCCTCGATTTGTTGCCATACTGAAAGGTGAACTGTTGCCCCGTTCTGAGGTGGCATGCACTCTGGAGCAGGTTTTCTTCAAGGACATCCCTGGATTTGGCCTCATTCATCCTTCCCTTATTTCTGATCAGTCTCTCTGTCCCTGCACCCCCATAATGTGATGCTGCCTCCATGCTTCATTGTAGAGATGGTATTAGGAAGGTGGTGATTACAATTTTTATCTCATCAGACCAGAGAATATTTTCTTTTCATTCTCCCATAGTCCATTAAATTGACATATGCCTTTTACTCAAGAGTGGCTTCCACCTAGCCATTCCACCATAAACGCCTGACTTTCTGAGTGCTGCTGAGTTGATCTTCCTTCTGACTATCCAATCTGAGCAGAAGACGTCTGAAGCTCAGTTAGAATGGCCAATGGGCTGTTGATCCCTCCCTGACCAAGGCCCTTCTTGTGTGGTTACTCAGTATGGCTGGATGGCTAACTCTAGGAAAGAGTCCTGTTAGTTCTAAACTTCTTACATTTCACAATTATTGAGACCACTGTGCTCCTGAGAACATTCAAAGCTTTAGAAATGGTTTTATCCCCTTGACCTAATCTGTGCCTTTAACATAAATTGATCATGGAGGTTTTTAGAAAGTTCCTTGAACATCATGGCTTTGTGTTTGTCCTACATGAGATATGAATTTTGGGACCTTACATACACAGCTCTGTTCAATTCAGTTTGCCACAGGTGGACTCCAGTCAAGTTCAAGACACATCTCATGGAAAATTAAAGTAAATTGGATGCACCTGAGCAAAATGTGAAGTACCACAGCAAAGGGTCTGAATACTTATATAAATAAGACATTTCACTCTTGGATTTTTAATAAATATGCAGACCTTTCCGAAAACACATTTTTATTATTTTTATTAAGAGTAGATTGATGGGCAGTATGACAAATATATTCATTTAAAATTAAATCTGCAGGACAGTGAAGTGTGTAGAAAGTGAAGTGGTCTAAAAACTTTTTAAATATACTGTATATGTGTGTCCTGCAATGAACCTGCATCCTGTGCAAGAATGATTGCTATCTTGTGTGTATTTTGCAGTCATAGTGGCACCACAAGGCCCAGAAATGGATAAGCAAGTTATTAAAATGATGGATAGATCTAACACTAGAATTACCAAAGCCTATGAAAAAAATTCGTAAATCCGGCCCACCATAAATCTGTTTGCACCTCTCCGTCAGCATCTTTTGTCTTGTAAATGTGCCAATCAAGACAAGCAGCAAGCAGCCTACTATTCCATTCCCCCAACACCGCAGAACAGGCACAAAGTTTTTATTTGTGTTTATTTGATCTTTGGACTTCAGGCTATACACATTATATAGTTTATGTCTACATTTTGTCATTTATTACTAAAATATGAAAAATGTTTCTGTTTTAACGATGTGTTTACACAGATTATTGTAGAAACGGAACACACATGAAATGCATGTGTTCCAAATAATGATCTATTATTTCCATTCTAAAACTCCAGCATTTCACTCCCAGATAATCAAGGCTAGAACAGGGACAACTTTGTGCCCGTTCTGCGGCGGTGGGGGGATGAATTAGTAGGCTGCTTGTCTTGATCAGCACATTTACAAGTCAAAAGATGCCGACGGAGAGGTGCAAATGGATTTAAGGTGGGACAGATTTACAAGTTTTTCGTAGGCTTTGGTAATTCTAGTGTTAATAAACATCTGATTAGGTTTCTGGTTTCTTCCGTTTATAGGGCATGGTGAGATACCTTTTGTCACTGTGTATCTATCCATAAAGTTTGTTTAAAGTCAACCTATCCATTTTAGGTTCTGAGGCCCTTGTTGTTGCATCCAATAATTTTCTTCCCTGGTTATGCAGGTCAGCGTTTGCAGGGAAAAATATCCCTATCCCTGAAAAAAAAAAATAAGAAAAAGACCTGGGTGTATGGTTCTAGTACATCACAGGACATAATCCTGCACACTCCTCCTCATTTACTCTCCACATAAGTGTTCCTCAACATGCTTGATTCAGTTCAGAGTCAGGAGTTGGAGTCAATGGCAGCAAAATGGGCTGCAAGACAGAAAGCAATGCCGAGTAGGGTGCCAGTCCTTTGTAGGGCCCACTTGTGTATGCACTCAGACTTCCAGTTACATGGGATTGGTTCAGAATTGCTGATTAACCTAACCAACACATTTTTGGGAACGTGGGACTAAAAGTGGGGTACTGTCATATATATATTATATCTACTCAGTGCCTTTTAGGATGTTTTTTTTACTCTTTTAAGGAAGTTTGTTTATACCATTTAGAGTAATAATACACAGCATATTAAATTAATTCTTTTCTGTGTTTACAGACATAAATGAATGCCTAAACCCTGAAGCTTGCAGCCAGCTTTGTATTAACCTGAATGGCACTTACAAGTGTGAGTGCCACCCAGGATACAAAGTGACTGAGGAGACCGGAGACTGTAGAGCTGTCGGTAAGATGACTAAGCCATAGGACCTCTTTGGTGTTTGGTGTGTTGACAAAGATGAAAAAGATCAAATTTAAGCGTTTATAAATTTTGAAAGCTGTAACATTTTTCAACTAAAGCATATTTGTGCTAAAATACACACAGGGCTTGTGCAGAAGCACTAGAATTATTTTCAATTTGTCTTGTATTCTTAGTAGTTCCCTGTGCCAGTATCAAAGCAGTAAATCTTGCTTATGACATGTTAATGTTAAGAATTAAGCAACAATGTGGGTTACTGGTTTCTGAAAAGTTTATTATTGTAGCTTTGACAGGAAAAGCAGTCTGTTTCTTTTAAAGTCAAGAAAACCAAGGAGCCGATGATGAACTTAATGGAACAGGGTGCAGACCACTTTTACCTGCATTAGTGGGAGTCCTGTGATGAGGTTCAACAGCTTTAAAATTTAAGTTACCATCATTGATCACTTAATGTAGGCATAACTGTGTCCATTATTGTCAAGACCTCTTACTAATACTGATACTTCAACATGTGTCATTGGAAAGCCCAAATATCGCTGTCTTTACTCAATTAATTCAGTAGGTGTGCAACAGAATCCATCTTTACTGGCAGCATAAAATCCTGGTGTAACACCTGCTCAGCAGAGTACTGGAAAACACTACACAGAAATGTCTGGTTAGTTCACAGTTTTACTGTAGCACAGACTTCTTCTTTTCAGGACACTTGTGAGGGGGACCCAAAAATTACTGGAATTGGCCAATAACACTGCAGTAGGGTGTAGTTCTTGAATATGCCGCCACATATCACTTGCCTGCATTCTTGTTAATCAGTCCTCTGAGCAACATAATGCTGAGATGATCAAATTTGTATGTTTGGCATTTATCCTACAGTCATGGACGCCACTTGGGCGATTTATTTTCTCCTTGTGACTATGGCAGTTTTTTTAAGAGCAAAATATTTGTGTAATTTTTTTTTTATTTTGTTAGGTAAACAAGCTTTTAAAGACGAAACAATGAAAAAAAACACAAGTCTTCAAGTGATACACGTGTTTTAAAACAGGAAATATGTC
Source organism: Erpetoichthys calabaricus (assembly GCF_900747795.2). NCBI lineage: Eukaryota > Metazoa > Chordata > Cladistia > Polypteriformes > Polypteridae > Erpetoichthys > Erpetoichthys calabaricus. Next base: position 153,464,505 of record NC_041405.2, on the reverse strand, counting down.
AGTTGATGATTCAGCTCTCCAACAGGATCTTCAACAAGCAATCCTGGTCAGTCATCTTCATACTATTGATGAATTAGCAGAAATCACGAGTTTTTCTTTGAATTAAATTTAATTAATTCTGACTCAAGATCTTGGCATAAACCGAGCCTCTGTAAGATTCATTCCTCGAATCATGCTGCTATGTGTGAGGACTTGAAAGAAAAATGGAGAAATTACCCTGGATTTTTTTCAAAGGTCATTACTGGTGACAAAACTTGGATCTTCGGAAACAACTCTGAAACCAAGCAACAATTCAGTCAGTAGAAGACACAAACCGAAAAAAGCACATCAGGTCAAATTGAACAAGACAGTGATGATTGATTTTTTTCAACAATGAAGAACTTCATAAAGGGTTTTTTCCCCATGGACAGAGTGTTGATCAGTGACATTACACTGATGTGCTGACGCATCTACAGAAAAGCATCAAGGAGAAAAATATCCACAGTGGTGGAACACCCAAAACTTGATTTTGCCCCATGACAATGCACTGCACCTGCACAAAATTCCTTGTCAGTCCAAGAGGTTTTCACCAGAAATAATCTGGCAGCTTGTAGCGGTCTGGTGCTGCTAAGATTCATGGTGATTTATTTATTTTTATGGTGGAGATTCCAGGGACGCACCCAGCCTTGGCCCGACTCGCATGCACTCGCACACAGAGACAAAAAGCCAACGGAAATAAAATAGCAAATAAAGAATGTATTAACACTATTAATGAAAACAACAATACCACCCCTTTCCCCTTACGGCGATATTACATTAAATACACAAAGCACAAATAAAACACATACAGCAAAGTCCATGAAAAATGGCAACAGATGAAATGTAATGATGAGAATAGATAGTCCAGAGATTCCCCAGTTGAATGGGAATGTAAAGATATAGTTCTACTGGTAGTTCCTGAAATGGTGTGGACGGGTTCAGGAAACTCCTTTCCTTGCAGGATGGCCACGAATCCACTTACAGTCCTCATGTACACAAGCAGACAATCCAGACCCAACCACGAAACGATCCAGGATAAAACGAATAAGTACAGGTAACCCAACAGAAGACAGACAGACAGGAATTTAAAACACCAATTCCAAAAAAAAAAAAACGCCCCTCTTTTGGTCACTGGCCCCCTTTTTAAAAGCCACGCTGTCATTCTATGACCCCCAACAGCCCCTGCACCCTCAGCAGAAGACCAATCAGTTTCAAATTCAAGTAGCACCGCTACAAGTTTCTTTGCCAGATCTGGCACCCTGTGACTTCTTTTTGTTCCTGAAATTAATTCAAATTGAGACTGTCGAAAACAAGAGTTGCTACCCTGGAAGAAATCCAGAGAAAGAGGCCATAGAGACAGTAATAAAAAATGAGTATGGGGAATGTTTCCAGGAATGGGAGAAGTGCTAATACAAGAGTATTGGATCTCGAGTTGAGTTTTTTGAAGGTGACTAAAAGGAAATTGGTTTTTAAACTTAATTTTTTTTTTATATATATATATAATGATTCTGGGAATTTTTGGGGTCCCCTCATATGTCACATGCTACTTGAGAAGTGAAGGCAGTATTATTAACACTAGAATCCCTGAAGCCAAAGAAAAAACTCGTAATACTGGCCCACCATAAATCCCTTTGCACCTCTACCATCAGCGTCTTTTGTTTTGTAAATGTGTCGATCAGCACAAGTAGCAAGCAGCCTGCTGTCCTGCATGGTCAGTTTTCTCTCTAAACAGTAGAACATTACTACTACTACTACTACTACATTTTATCACAATATGTATCCTGCAGGCAAAGGGCTACATAACAGCCACTCATTAACATCAAAATCATACCTATATCTACATTAAAATTACTTTTCTGATGATGTTTCCTCTACTGTACCCTGTGTTTTTGTTCTTGCATGTTTAGGTCTGAGCATTGTCTTACCTGCCATTCAAGGAAGGAGTAGGAAGAGTAATAATCTTATTGTATTGTGGACACAGTGCAGTAAGCCTGACCTGGAATATCACAAAATGCTTTACAAGTAAAAGACCCTCTAGTTCTTCTAAAAATGTGCATTTTATATTTAACTTCCCCAAGATCCAAGGTTATTTATCCACCTAATACTATTTCAGTTTGCTTATTTATAACTGCCTCCTGAGTATTCTTTCTCAGCAGAGTGTTTGAAACTTCTTGTGATAAATTTGTAGACATGGGTATGTTCATAGGTCATTGATGCAGAAGAATTAGCTTGATATGTGAACAGCTGTAGATATAGTTTTTCTCTATTCTTCTACAGGAACAAAGGCACTAGTTTTGTTTGGCAGTGGAGAAGGAATTCGTTGGATTGATGTAAATAAACAGGAGTACAGGGAGATACCTGGGATCCCTGGAGTCATTGGTGCAGTCAGTGCTGATATCTCTAACCACATGCTGTATTACAGTATGCCTTCGCAAGAGGTCATCTACCGGTAAACTGATGAGCAGTAGCACATTTGTTGTGGGGAAGGGTGGCAATTTTAAAAACTTTTTTATCAAGCTTCTTTTCTCTTGCAGAACCTCTCTAAATGGGCCATCTCATGATCCATTAAGTTTGCTGAGTAATGTGGGGCATGTACAAGGGATTGCTGTGGACTGGGTACATGGCCTACTATACTGGACCGATACCCTCTCTCATTCAGTGAGTGTGGCCTCATTGGATGGAAGGAAACGGAAAGTTTTAATTGAAAATCTTTTGGAACCAGCTGGTGTTGCAGTGCATCCCTATTCTGGGTGAGACTATGCTTTCAATGATTTTTATTAATCATTATTAACACCAGATAGTAAAACATGTATTTACAGTGAAAGTGGTTACGTGCAGCACCCATCACTAACTATGTTCTTTGACTAATGAATACAAGTGTTAGAGAGAATGAGACACTTAGAAATTGAGAATCAAGAGATATCCAGCATCATGTGACCCATTTTCTTGGTGATATGTACTATAGACATTCTTTTCCTTTCTACCCATAAAGGCTTTTATTCTGGTCAGATGCTGGCACTCCGTCAAAGATTGAAAAGGCTGGAATGGACGGCAGCAGTCGTGTGCTTCTTGTGTCAAGTGGAATGCAAAGGCCTGTTGGAATTTCACTAGGTAAGCAACCTTTTTATTTATAACTTTGAAATATGCATGTATTAATTTATTTTCTTACCATTTTTGTCCAGTCTTTTTTGTGGGTTATTTTTTATTTCTCTTCCTCTCATTATAAATTTTCTCTTCTGAGTGGTATGTATCCAAGGGATCCAAATCCATGTGAACCTTCTGTGTTTGGGAAGTGCTGGCACACGGCCTGTTTTATCAGATTACCTATAACATGTACATGTACGTAACACAAATGCTACCAGCTAACCTCTTAGGTTCTTTTCTTAATAGAGTTTAGGAAGAAATGTCGAAACCAGCTATGTAACTGATCTCTCTAACTTCTTACCTGTCTCACTGTTTTTATTGTATCTCACATATTCAACCCTAGGGACCTCTATCATCAAGCTACTACCTGGCTGAGACTGTCTTTTACTTTTTACTTTTCTCCCTTTGTGGATCTCCAGCTGCAAATATATATTTTATAATTATATATATAATGTGTGTGTGTGTATATATATTCTGTATTGAGGATGACTTGTGTTGTGTTCTGTGTATTGTATTGGCCCCATTCTTTTTGACACCCACTGCACACCCAACCTACCTGGAAAGAGGTCTCTTTTTGAATTGCCTTTCCCAAGGTTTCTTCCATTTTTTCCCTACAAGGGTGTTTTGGAAGTTTTTCCTTGTCGTCTTAGAGAGTCAAGGCTGGGGGGCTGTCAAGAGAACAGGGCCTGTTAAAACCCATTGCGGCACTTCTTGTGTGATTTTGGGCTATACAAAAATAAATTGTATATCCTTTACCAAAAAGTGAAAAGAACGATTTCTTGCTGGAGTCAGAGCTTCTTGGAAAGTGTCCAACATCTAAAGCAGATAGCAACCGCCATTTAAATGTCCAAGGTTTCTCTAAAATTAAACTGAAAACTGAGCTGAGATTCTTTTTAGAAGAAAGCTTTGAGCACCTGGTTTTCTTCCACTATAAGAGCAGGCAGATTCTCAAAGCACTGGAATGTTACTAAGACATTCACACAGTCAAGGTTACTTTCCCATGGAAATTAAAAGTTGTACTAAGCCGCAAACAGACTGGCTATACAAAACATTCTAAGGTCCTTTTTTTACCTTTTAGCCTTCCTACAACAACAACAACAACATTTATTTATATAGCACATTTTCATACAAAAAGTAGCTCAAAGTGCTTTACATAATGAAGAGAAGAAAAATAAAAGACAAAATAAGAAATTAAAATAAGACAACATTAATTAACATAGAAAGGAGTAAGGTCCGATGGCCAGGGTGGACAGAAAAAACAAAAAAAAAACTCCAGAAGGCTGGAGAAAAAAATAAAATCTGTAGGGGTTCCAGGCCACGAGACCGCCCAGTCCCCTTTGGGCATTCTACCTAACATAAATGAAATAGTCCTCTTTGTAGTTCGGGTTTTTCACTGAGTCACTTGATGCTGATGGTCATACAGACTTCTGGCTTTTAATCCATCCATCATTGTTGGAACATCATGGTGCTTTGGGTAGATGGTGGTGGCGCACGCCACCACCAACAGGACACCGGAAAAGGAAACAGAAGAGAGAGTAGGGGTTAGTACAGATTTTGAATGAATAGTTATTATAATGAATTGGATATACAGAGTATCAGGATTAAATTACAGTGAAGTTATGAGAAGGCCATGTTAAAATAATGTGTAGTTTTTTAAAGTGCTCCACTGTATTAGCCTGGCAAATTCCTACTGGCAGGCTATTCCAGATTTTAGATGCATAACAGCAGAAGGCCGCCTCACCACTTCTTTTAAGTTTTGCTCTTGGAATTCTAAGGAGACACTCAGTTGAGGATCTGAGGTTACGATTTGGAATATAAGGTGTCAGACATTCCGATATATAAGCCGGGGCGAGATTATTTAAAGCTTTATAAACCATAAGCAGAATTTTAAAGTCAATTCTGAATGACACAGGTAAACAGTGTAGTGACATCAAAACTGGAGAAATGTGTTCGGATTTTCTTTTCCTGGTAAGGATTCTAGCAGCTGCATTCTGCAGTAGTTGCAAACGATTGATGTCTTTTTTGGGTAGTCCTGAGAGGAGTGCGTTACAGTAATCTAGCCGACTGAAAACAAACGCATGAACTAATTTCTCTGCATCTTTCGATGATATAAGAGGTCTAACTTTTGCTATGTTTCTTAGGTGAAAAAATGCTGTCCTAGTGATCTGATTAATATGCGATTTAAAATTCAGATTACAATCAACGGTTACCCCTAAGCTTTTTACCTCCGATTTGACTTTTAATCCTAATGCATCCAGTTTATTTCTAATAGCCTCATTGTATCCATTATTGCCAATCACTAAGATTTCGGTTTTTTCTTTATTTAATTTGAGAAAGTTACTATTCATCCATTCTGAGATACAAGTTAGACATTGTGTTAGCGAATCAAGAGATTTAGGGTCATCAGGTGCTATTGATACATACAGCTGTGTGTCATCAGCATAGCTGTGGTAGCTCATGTTGTGCCCTGAGATAATCTGACCTAATGGAAGCATGTAGATTGAGAAGAGCAGTGGACCCAGGATAGAGCCTTGTAGAACACCATATAGAATATCATGTGTCTTTGAGTTATAATTACCACAACTAACAAAGAATTTTCTCCCTGCCAGGTAGGATTCAAACCAATTTAAGACACTGCCAGAGAGGCCCACCCGTTGACTAAGGCGATTCTTAAGAATATTATGATCAATGGTGTCAAATGCGGCACTCAGATCTAAGAGGATGAGAACAGATAAATGGCCTCTGTCTGCATTTACCCGCAAGTCATTTACTACTTTAACAAGTGCAGTTTCTGTGCTGTGGTTTGTTCTAAAACCTGACTGAAATTTATCAAGAATAGCATGTTTATTGAGGTGCTCATTTAACTGTATAATGACTGCCTTCTCTAGAATTTTACTTAAGAAAGGCAGGTTAGAGATGGGTCTATAATTTTCAAGAGCAGAGGGATCGAGATTATTTTTCTTAAGTAGGGGTTTAACTACCGCAGTCTTAAGACAGTCTGGGAAGACCCCCGTATCTAATGACGAATTTATTATGTCAAGAACATTATCAATAAGCACGCCTGATACTTCTTTGAAAAAATTAGTTGGTATTGGGTCAAGGGCACAGGTGGAGGGTTTCATTTGAGAATCCTAGAATACACTTCACTCCTGATTAGTTCAACAACTCCTTCAGGCCTTGGCCATTGATCTGAAATCTGTCAGTTGAAAAGGTTAAAGTATATCCCATAGAATGCCATTTCTCCATGTTGGTCACTGGTGGTTTTTGCACGTTGGCCTCAGATTGTCGTATTAAATATTGCTATGTTCATGATACAGTGCTGCAACTCAGATGCATTTTTTTTCCCCACTAATGTGCGACACAGATCTGAACATTTTAGAGAAATATGAACAGCAAAAACAACAAATGAAATCCCAACTTTTCTTAAAAGATTTAGACTACTCTTGTTTGTGGTACTAAGTCCAATATAGACATAATGCAACTCCAATGTGACCTTTGTTTGAATTCTTTAATAGGAATTGTCTGGAGGTTTACACTACTTTACTGTTTATGCGACGTTCTTTATATCTCTGTTTTGGAAACGGACCATGAATTATGCTACAGTACTGATGCAACATGGGGAAAAAAAAAGTGAGGTGGCAGACTTAAAAAGAATTCAGGGTGACCGTCACCAGCCAATACTGTCCAAGTGCTATGTGTATTCGACACAGTTGTCCTGGCAATTAAACACCTGCCAATCCCCTACCCACACACACATACTACAACTGTGTTATGCATCCAAACCATCCACATTTCTCTCCCACCCATCCTGGCTTCTGTCTTGTATCCATACATTACTGTTTTATAAGTAAGGGTGTAAAAATTCACTCAAAACATTAGCTTTGATATCTCGGTTTTCTGTTTCTCTTCCTAACTATCAAGGGTTGACAAATTCACAGCTACCCTTCACTGAAGTAGCCCAGCAGCCAGCATGCTGCTCTTATTCATAGTTGTCTAATAGGTTGCATTTGTTTTGTGTTAATTTTGCACATGTGGGGTACATTCAGGATGGATATCTGTTTATACTTATATTGGATTTAAAAGGTTGCAAACTTTAATGTGAACAGTGTTATGATGAACAAAATTTAATATGAAAAGTTAAACAAAATTAAACGAAATTGAATTAATTATAAAATCATGCAAGAACTAAGAATCATATATGAATCACATAAGCAGGGCTGAGGAGTCGGTTGATAAATCCTTCGACTCCGACTCCTTAGTTTCTGGTACTTCCAACTCCAGCTCCCCGACTCAGACGCCTCTGTATTTAATATGCGAATGTATTTTCCATGTTGATTAAAGGAAGGCAACATACACGTCATTTAACCACAGAACTACTGGCTAGGAAGCTGACTCTGTACCGTATTGGCCAGTTTAAACAAAAGACGAGAACCCCTGAACACACATCAGGCCATCGCACACACCTCCACCTACATCATTACACTTGTTTACACTCAAATTAATTTGTTAAACACATTACAAAAAGTGTTTTCATTTTATTTCAGATGTAATGTACCTGAATGTCAGGTTGTATAATAGCTCATCTGAACTTCACACTAGTAGTAACACAACTATGCACTGGGCTTTATTCTTACATCAGAGAAGTACTTAATTATGACTATTTTTTGTGAAATGGGACATTTGAACTTGCTGTATTTTTTTTTCATTACAGTGTAAATTTATTAGGAGTCGGAGTCGTTAAATTTTTGCCGACTCCAACTCCAGGCACCCAAAATTGTCTCTGACTCTTCGACCTCGACTCCACAGCCCTGCATATAAGAACCATATTTCTCCATGGTTTCTTTGATATTATGCAACTTACCCAATAGACCTTTTAATGTGTATTTCTGCAAAGGATAGAGTTGACTTTAATAATAGGAGCTCACAAAAAAAGACTGTAAATGCCAAGTAATATATCTGGGAGTTGAATTGTGGTAATAATTATATCAGGCCTGGTGACAGTTTAGAAGTATCAGCTGGACAACAAATTATGAGCTATGTTGGACAGCATGTCAGATTCTTTTGCAGACATTCCTTATGTTTATATATAGTCATGATTTCTTATTTAAATAAAACTAATTGATGACTACGTTGTGTAACCCTCATGTTTTTCACTGCAGTGTGGAACCTGCGCATTGAGGGCAGAGTGCAGCACAGCACATACTGTAATGCTTGCCAGCTGTGAGTGCCAAGTTTAATGTGGAGAGATTTTTGTAGAGGAGCCATAGCAATGCCAGACAAGGAATTAATCAAAATATATTTTAATTAATGGCCACAGTCCAAAGAGTAATCCAGAACATGCAAGCTAAGTTAAAGGCAAAAGTAATTGTTCACAAAAAAAGACTAAATCCAACAGAAATGAGGTTAAAAAGCATTTAAAAAAGCAATAAAATTCTACACATGGTAATAATAAATAGCCGTTGGAATGCTATGTTAAGCATAATGCTAGAGTAAATCTGATTGCCAATACTCCCTTTATTTCCATTGCCCCACTCATTACATGACTGCGTCAGGATTAGGGTAGTCTAGCTAAACAGCGCAAAGCAAATAATTAAATGATTAAAACGATACAGAAACCTAAAGCCCTCTCTAATTAAACTTTCTTGGTCTTACATCCCACCTATTTTGTATACGGTACTGCTGCCAGTTCTTGACATTGTCTGAGAAATTGGATTCCATGTAGGGCTCAACACTAACTTTTACCAGTGCATCATCATTTTAGTTGTTAAAACTGAAAATATGGATGCCATTGTTATAGGACTGCACAATTAATCGCTAATACTAATCGTGTAAAGTAATGATTACTGCATTCTATTTAGTACTCCCATTCTCCCCAAGGGTGTCTAAACTGCTCTAAACAGCAAATGAATGTTATAATCAAGCACAACACATTCACTAAGCATGAGGCATGTCATTTTGTAGCCTGCTTATTCCTGAATAGGGTTGTGAGGGTTACTGAAATCTAGGGCACAAGTCAGGAACAAACCCTGGACAGGGTGCCAGTCTATCTCGGGGTGAAGACAAAAGACACTTACATGATAGGACTAACTATAGGAGTTTGATCCCAAGCACCATTTTTTAAAAGTGTGAATGTATTTCTTTTATGTTTGCAAAAAAAGTGAAAAGTATAATTAATATTGAACCTAGGTCACCTCACGCTGCTCTTTTGGTTTTTTGCTACTTTTGCCAGAAGTCTTTGGGTTTGGTTTGTCAGGTGTGTTCTCCTTGCCTTCATCATCACTGCCCTTTGGTTCAGACTTGGTCTTGTTCTGGGACTTGTTTTGGTGCTTGTACAGTTGTGGCATCAGCTGAATTCTGCTTCTTGACTTTTGGCTTTGCTTTCTGATCCAGTCCCTTCTCAGATGCTGCTTTTGCTGGGTCTTTACTCTTTCTTGGTGTAACCTTAATGTCCTCCTCAGGGTTCTCAGCCTCATTTTTCCTTTGGTACCACAGATTTCACTTTGGCCTTTTTAGTATTTTCAGACTTTGGCTTTTTTCAGATTTGGGTTCTTGGCAGCGGCCTTTTGAGTAGCATCTTCCTTCCTTTTTGGGTCAACATTTTCTTTTGATTTGGCCCTACCAAAACATGTTTCTTTTCTTCACCTGCAAGCTTGAACCTTCCATTGGCACCAGTAGCCATAGAATTTTTAGGTCTGATCAAAATGCCTGTTCCCAAACCTTTCAGAAGGGTGTTCTTCAATAGGGGTTTCAGCCTTTCTGGCAGCACAGATGGCATTGTGGCAGACGGTTGGGCCCCATACCTGGCCAGGATGCTCTGATTATGGAAGGACCAGTTGAGAGTGTACTTTCAGGACCGCTTTTATCCCCAAGCGCACAGAGGGTAGCCCCCTTGGTTTCCAGTGGGGCCACAGGTCATGAGCATAGAAGCTCAATCCTGTTGGGGCCCGTGGGCACATTTGCGGGGCCCTATTTCGCAGCACTTCTGCCACACCCTGAAGGGATGGTGCCTATCCTTTGATTGCCACGTGCAAGGCCAGAACCAGCTTTGTACAGAGTATCAGTTCATCACGGGGGATACACATGCCCACCCTCAAAATTACCCATTCCTTAATCTAGCATGTTTTGATTGTGACATCCTATTAGTGGTTCCTAATGAAAAGTAATCCATCCTTGTGTTTTCTTACATTTCAATGAGGTAACAAGTTACATCCTGTCTTTGGCTGAGTGGGATCTAGACAAATGCCCACCACAAACATGATTATAGTACACAAACCCACAGACACACTGAAGATTAAAAGACACAATAATGTTGTTTTTAATCTACAGAGGAAATTGGATCCCACAGAGACAACCCTCAGTCAATGAATGTAGTCTGTTCAGAATTAAACTTGGGGCACTGGTACTGTAAGGGAAACATTGTACATGCTGCATCACCAAGTAATATGTGATAAGTAGTATATATTGATAAAATAAAAGAGTAACACATTTTTGTCATTTTGTTCAAGATCCTGCTCAAAGTGTCCTGTACTGGGTTGACTCTCAACTCCATCATATCTGCCGGGTTGGACTGAATGGGCAGCATCGCCAAACTGTTTTGCAGTTGGAGGAGTACTTGGGAAATCCATTCGCTGTAGCTGTCTTTGAGGTAACAGTTTTCATAAAGAATTAAAGAGTGTTAAAAAGTGCAAAGAAGGCAGACGCAAACTGAAACCGCGTCAGAGAAATAATTTCAGTGAAAAGATAAGCAACAGTCTATGATTGAGTATAGAATATGATTACGGATAACATGGCAGAAGATTAAAGGGAATGTGGAGAAGAAAGGCTGGATGCCAATCTAATTTTTCTGCAGGTCACAATTTTCTATATGAACTAGAAAGAACTAATAACGAGGAAACTTTATAGCTCATCATGGTGAATACCATCTCAAAGTTCTTTACAAGCTCAGGATTGTACAGGTTAACATTCATTCTGAACTTGAATAATCAAAAGACTCGGAGAACCTTGCATTTTATTTAAAAATCCCTTTCATGTCATGTCATTTTCTAACCTACTTAATCCAGACCATGGTAAAGGCGGGGTGGGGGGATTGCTGGAGCTCATCCCAACTATCATAGGACACAAGGCAGGAACAAATCTTGGACAGAGTTTGAGTCCATTGCAGGGCATGTGTTTGGACAGTGGGATGAAACCGGAAAATCAGAGTTATCCCACACAGACATGGGGAGAGCATGTAAACTCAATGCAGGGAGGACCCAGGACACAAACCCTGGTCTCCTTGCTGCGAGGCACAAGTGCTACCTCAATGTAATTCCTTTCAGATTTCACATTTCCAATCTAGTTTATCCTTTTTGCTTAAGCCTGAAGGAGCTAATGCCCATGCACAGGAGTTACAAGTATGGCACCTTCAGCAGCAACATCTGCCGTCCCACCCCAAACCTCCATTCTGTTATGATATGTAAACCACAAGACATCAGGAACATGAGCCTCTTTTCTGTTTGTGAGAACCAGAACACCTGTATTCCTTATTAACTGTATTATATGCATTTTTCTTTGTGGTGAGTGCCCATTAATTGTCATCTCTCGCATACACATTAACTGGTTCCTACGACTTTCAACAAAATCAAACCTGTTTTGTAAATTGTGTAATGTGACAATTCCTTAAAGTGAAAAACATCTGATAGGAAAGGTTATGAGTTTGATCCAAAGTATAGTGATGTATGAAAAAACTAAATGAATTTTCTTCAGAAACAATGTTAGTAATTGGCGGCTGAGAACATTTTATTGCATTGGTAATTTTGAAAGATTCAGGCCAATGTAGTGCAGTTGTTTGCTAATCGTCCTACACCCACATCGCGTAGATTTGTGCCCTCCATCAACAAAATGAAAGAGGCAGAAATTGGCTCAGCACTTTCATACACACATCCATAGTTGCTTCCACTGATTTTTCAGGTAAGAAAGAGAGAAGTTTTGCGGTAAAGTTGTTATATTCTGGGGCAGCACGGTGGAATGGTGGGTGGCAATACTGCCTTGCAACATGGAAACAGAGGTTTGTGCGCTAGGTGCTGCCTGTATGGAGTTTGCATGGTTTCCTCTCAGTGCTCCGGGCTTCTCCCAGCATTCTAAAGACATGCAGGTGAGGTTAAATGCCAATGCTAAATTGCCCCATGTGGTTGTTTTAGGTGTGTTTGCCATGCGTTAGACCAGGTGGTGTTCCTGTCTTCTACTCAATGATTACTGAGATAGGCTTCAGCTTTCCCCAGACCCTGTCCTGGATAAGTGGTTTAGGGAAATGGATGGAATGGTTCTATATTCACTATTAATAGTTCTGGAGTTTGGCAAAGTGTTGTTTGTTAATTAGCACATTAGGAAATCTAATACTTAAACATACTAGCAATATTGGTAACTAGCCATCTGTGCTGCCCACATATCAATATTGTTATTGGTCTAAAAAATCAATATCCATTGGGCAGAACTAAGAATGGACATGAAGCATCTTTTTCTCTATAAAGTATTGAGAAGTTGCACCTTTTTTTTTTTTTTTTTTTTTTTTTTTTTAACATAATTAATGTGTATTTTATGTATTGTTTTTTAATATGAAATGTATTGCAGGGTAATATGTACTGCAATCACTGTTCAAATTTTAAAACACAGAAATCAAACAAAATTTTGTAACCTTGTGGATACACTCACATTCTCTTTCAGTAAATTCACAGTAATAATAATATAATGGTTAATGTATTTTGTCAGTGTAACTGTGTGTTAGTGATTGGAGACGGCAAAAATTCTCTCGAGTCCTGTTTGGCTGTTGTGCCGACATTCCATTACTAGCAGTCTTAATTGATACCTAAGTAGACAAATTAAATGGACTTTCCTGTTCTAAACTAGGGGGCTTCGCTCGCCAGCCACTTTGCGTCTCTGCCGCTTGCGTAAGTGGATTTCACTTTCACCAAACTACATATCTTTTAATTCTCGCAGATGCGCCTCTTCATTGGGAAGAAACACTACTTTTCCCCGATGGCAACACGAATTAGACAATCTACAAGTCTCTGACTTAAAGTTTAAATCCGAACAATATATTCGATCTCTTTTCGCTGTTCCGTTATTTCACCGAGTAATAATTTCCGTTTGTTTGTGCTAATGCGATCTTTACTCTCCTTTTTTTGAGACTTTTGAATTTTCGTACTTCCATTGTCTCTAACCTGCTCTGCATGTGTATCGCGCCAATGTTTTTGAATTCTTTACGATGTTCTACTTTGTCATCTATTCTTAGTCTTTTATTTCTGGCCCTGGTTGTGGTTAAATCTCTTGGCACAAAGTCTCGTCTCGCGGGACGTGAAAGTATTTCTCTGAAAAAAGTCACGTTGTGTCCCAGGCTAAAAAGTCTTGTCTTGTCCCAGGATTTTTTTATTATAATAGAGAGATGTAGCTTTGATAAATTTTGTTTTGCAAAAAAAAAAAGAAAAGCAAGAGGCTTTACAAAAAGTTTGAGTGAGTAATGAAAGATGTGCAATGACAATTATGTGAATTAAACTTGATAGACAAAGTTAATGGCATATGAATCAATAATCCAGAAATTAAAAAAAAAAAATAAAGTTGGAAGCATTAATGGTGACCCTTGAACGCTGAAAGTTTGTATTACAAGTGAACTCAAAAAGTATTCAGACCCCTTCACTTTATTATGTTGTGGATTTAAATTTAAATAGAAAAATTTGCCATTATTACACATCACACTACACTCAATAACTCGTAATCCAAAGTGAAAATGTGTTTTTAGAGAGGTTTGTAAATTTATTAAAATAAAAAATAACTCTCTCATTTAAATAAGTATTTAGACCCTTTGCTGTGCCACCCCAAATTATGATCCGTTGCATCTTGCTCACTAATTCTTCTGGAGACATTTCTAGAACTTGATTGGAGTCTACCTGTGGCAAACTGAATTAATTGTTTTTTAGAAAGGCACATGAGTACCTGTGTATATAAAGTCTCGTAATTGACCATGCATATCAGGGACAAAAACCAAGCCATGAAGTCCAAGGATCTCCCTGTAGACCTCCATGATCAAATTCTGCTGAGGTATAGATCGGGACAAGTGGATCAAACCATTTGTAAAGCTTTTAGTGTTTCCAGGCGCACAAGTGGCCTCAATAATTGTGAAATGGAAGAGGTCTGAAACCACCAAGACTCTTCTTGGTGATGGGCATCTGGCCAAACTGAGTAACCAGGTATGAAGAACCTTGGTCAAGGAGGTGACTAAGAACCCAATGGTCACTATAACAGAGCTTCAGAAATCCTATGCTGAGATGGGAGAACCTGTTCAATGGACGATCATCTCAGCAGCACTCCAACAATCAGGTGTTTATGGTTGAGTGGCTAAAACAAAAAGACCCTTGAGTAAAAGGAATATGACGGCCTTTGAGGGACTCTTGGGAGCCTGAGGAAGAAAGATTCTCTGGTGTAATGAGTCAAAAATTGAACTCTTCTGGCAGAATTCCAAGCACTTTGTCTGGCAAAAATGAGGCACTGCTCATCACCTGCCTAATGCTGTCCCTACAGCGGTGCATGGTGCTGACAGCATCATTCTATCAGGGTACTACTTAGTAGCAAGGACAGGGAGACTGGTCAGAATTGAAGAAAGGATGAATGGAGAGAAAGGTCCTTGAAGAAATACCTGCTCCAGGATGCATGCCACCTCAGACTTGATCACATTAAGATGTGCCCTGTATTTTCATTAATTAGAGAATATTGTAGAAGTGGGTTATAGATTACCAATAATGGCGTACTGCACGATAACATGCAGTGAATACACTTGACTTGACCATTCCTGGTTTTCATCCTCTTTCTCTGCACATTTAGCATTCGTTTGCTCAGAGGTTGATGCGCTTGCTGCTTCCTGAGCAGCTCTTCTTTTCTCCATTCTACCGGCCTGCTGCTTCTCTTCTTTCATCGGCATCTTTTCTTGATAAAACTGATTGTTAGTTTTTGTGTTGGAATTACTTGGTACGTTTTCTTTAATCTGTCTCAAGAATGATTAAAGATATGAAGAGGTAGTGGAAGTGACCGCGAAAGTGGTAGGGAATGAGAACAATGCACGTACGCATGCGCCGCATGGCCGCCCTGCTGCGCGCTGCTGAGAGTTGATTCTACAATAAAATAAAATAAAAAATAAGAAGAGTAATAAAATTAATCACCCAGAAAGCGAATACTAGACGTCATGTAGTATATGTGTATCAAATTTCAGGTCAATAGGTGAAACGGTTTGCGAGCTACAGGTGATTTAAAATCCTGGACAGACAAACGAACAGCCACGGTAGCGTATTATATATAAAGATAGTGTACTATAATTCTGTTAGCAAGAGTTTCATTGTGCAGTTTTGGTTCAAAGGCACTCACGTTTGCCGTTATTGTGGGTCACTTAAGTCATTTGATTCATGAACTTTATTTTTAAAATTAATATGAAGCATATTTCAAATATAAAAGATTGATTTATGTCACCTTAAAAATAGTCAAAACAGAATTTATATTGGAAGATTGGCTTCTTCAAAAATATCTATGACTATACATGCTGAATTTTGTAATAGATTTTTATACCTTTTTGTGGATGGAAAAACACTGTAACGTGTTTATTGGAAAACCAAAAGCTTCGCCATGTGCCAGTACTGGAAAGAGCAATGCTGGTATATCTCAAGTGGGATTAGTGGCATAGTGTTTCAGTGCTAGCTATTTTAAAGGAAGATGGAGGAAGTAGCTGGCTTATATTTGTGTTCAGTGGTACATTTCATAGATGAAAAATCTGTTTATAAAGAAGGAAGAAATATTTAATAAAATCCATAAGTAATGGTTTTTGGGAACATTGTTAAAACTTTAGTTAAAGCTTTTATTTTATGTCTATTCCAGTATTTTTATATCCAAGGAGCAGTCAAAATGCCTATCCCTAAAATGATATTAATGTAGCTATGCCCTTTATCTTGAGTTTATTTGTCTTCAATTGTTACAAATATCTGTACAAACCCTGCATGTTTTACCTATAATTGGCAATACTGTCTGTTGTTCAGCATTGAAAGATTAAATGTTAAAGCTTTAATGTGGACCACATTTGACTTGAAATATAATTAGTGTGTTTTAAAAAGCACAAATATTTAAATGTAAATATGTGAATATTTCATTCATTTTAATACTTCAAATTTCCAGTTAATTTTATTATCAGAAAAAATGTTTTTACAGAATATAAAGAGCACACCTTTAACCCACCTGTATGCACAACTATCCAAGCACTAGACATTTAAACTAAACTGTTACCTGACAAGCTATGTCTGTGTAAAGCAAAACTGGTACTCAGCATACTGAAAAGTTAATGTTCAGACTGAACAGACTTCCAGACTCGGTCAGTTGGAAAGGTTAAAGTATCTCCCATACAGATAGTGTAAAAAGAAAAACTGAAAGGGGGGTTAATACTTTTTTTGTGTAATATTATTACTAGTTTTACCAGTGGAGCAGCTCTGTTTCTACAAAAGGTTATAGGTTTAGGCCTTTGTTGTTAACTTTATTGAATATTTTGAGTTTGCGCCTTTCTTTTCACTCAACAAAATGAAAGATAAAGAGAGTGTATTTTTTGGTTACTAATATTATACGTTTTCTTTTCCTTTCAGAATCGAGTGTTTTGGAGTGATAAAGAAAGTCGCACCATCTACAGTGCCATAAAGCTGAATGGCTCTGATGCTAGAAAGTTAATCTCTGTTTCAAGCAGCCCAAATGGCCTGGTTCTGCTTCATCCAGTCCTGCAGCCAGAAGGTACTAAATTTTAACTACCCATGTTGACAAGAAGAGCTACCATTGTGTCTTCAAGTTATAACTCTGTAACCCTCAGAATCCTTTTACTATATGCATTTTTTAAGAATGAAATAAGCTATGAAGTTTATGAAGTCCATTAATGCAAAGCGTTCATGACCCAGAGAATCCCTTACTCCAGGTCTGCAATAATAACAATCTTAAAGTTGTTAGTTTTTGTCAACATGCCTTACTGGACAATAGTACAATGTGTACAGGGTCTTTTTTTGATGTTGTGAAACAAAGGTGGGAGATTAGAAAGAGAGAGCTGAGCTGATGCCACCTGAACATCCGCTTAGCATTGTCTCTCAACCTCCACTTTTTCTGTGCAACATTGCCACTACACTCCACCCACCCACAGTGCAAATCTCACCCATGTCAATGAGCATATTGCTTTGGACTCGCAACACAAAGCATCTCAGTTTGCAGATTTGCACAGTGTTTAGAGGCATTGTCTATGCATCTGACGTAAGAAGTTCTCCTATTAGCTCACGTTGTAAGGAGACTGATTCTGAGCCAGACAGTGGATTCATGACTGACAATGGCAGTTCACAGTGCAAATCTGAAAAACTGAGATGCTTTATTGTGTAAATCAGCAGCAACACACTAGGCAATGGCTGAGTCTTCCCCTTGTATCTAAAAGGCCAATACAATGGTTCTGAAAATGAAACAGTATGATCGGTTGGTTTGTGGTTATTGTATATTTGATGGCCAAAAATATAAGGTAAAAAAGCAAAAAGGTTGCAAGGTCTTTTCAGATGGGAGTCAGATTGTTAACTGAGGAGAAATGATTGCGCTGCCCCTTTAGTGCAAGCCAGACCAGAAGAGTTGGGGCCAGAAGATGGCAACCCAGAAGTGTCATAATAGGACAACCGCCAGTCTCCATCTATTGGAAGGAAAGAAGGAGAAGTATTAGGTGACAGTGCCAACCCTAAACTCGGAGTGGAATTACAACTAGCTGAGCCTTTTAAGTTGTGTCCAAAGCGTACATGTGTGACTAAATATATATTGTTTTTCCATGGACTGATACCTTGAGAAATCAAAGTTCGCAAATTTGCACTGTGGTAGCTGGCAGTGGTCAGCCACAAACCCGCAACGTGTGGTTTAGAAACGGCTTCTTACAGCGTGAGCTAATAGAAAAACACTTATCATAGTCATGGCAAGATTTGCACTGTGGAGGGGTGGAGTGTGCGGTGGTGCTTTGCAGAAGAGATCACCAGGAAGTGCTCCAATTGTAGTGCTTGGCAGTGGTCCCTGCCCACATGAGCATAGGTGTTCTCCTATTACCTCATACTGCAAGAAAGTTCTTTTGCACCTGATGTTGTGGGTTTATGGATGACCACTGGCAATTACCATAGTGCATATTTTTTAACTGTGATGGCTTGTGGTTTGAGTTCACAACAAAAAAGTATTTACAGTCATATGAAAAAGTTTGGGAACCCCTCTCAGCCTGCATCTCAACAAAAAAGATAACAGTGGTGTGGCTTTCATTTCCTAGGAACATCTGAGTACTGGGGTGTTTTCCAAACAAAGATTTTTAGTGAAGCAGTATTTAGTTGTGTGGAATTAAATTAAATGTGAAAAACTAGATGTGCAAAAATTTGGGTCCCCTTGTAATTTTGCTGATTTGAATGCATGTATCTGGTTGGATTAGCTCTTTAAGCCTTGAACTTCATAGACAGGTGTGCCCAATCATGAGATATAAAGGTATTTAAGGTGGTCAATTACAAGTTGTGCTTCCTTCCCTTTGACATTCCTCTGAAGAGTGACAGCATGGGATCCTCAAAGCAACTCTCAAAAGATCTGAAAACAAAGATTGTTCAGTCTCATGGTTTAGGGGAAGGCTACAAAAAGCTATCCCAGAGGTTTCAACTGTAAGGAATGGAATCAGGAAATGGAAGGCCACAGGCACAGTTCCTGTTAAACCCAACAGGTCTGGCATGCCAAGGAAAATACAGGAGCGGCATATGAGCAGGATTGTGAGAATGGATACAGATAACCCACACATCACCTCCAAAGACCTGCAAGAACATCTTGCTGTAGATGGTGTATCTGTACATCGTTCTACAATTCAGTGCAATTTGCACAAAGAACATCTGTATGGCAGGAAGATAAGAAGCCCTTTCTGCACTCATGCCACAAACAGAGTTGCTTGTTGTATGCAAATGCTCATTTAGACACGCCAGATTCATTTTGGAACAAAGTGCTTTGGACTGATGAGACAAAAATTGAGTTATTAGGTCATAACAAAAGGTGCTTTGCATGGCGGAAGAAGAACACCGCATTCCAAAAAAAACACCTGCTACCTACTGTCAAATTTGGTGGAGTTTCCATCATGCTGTGTGGCTAGTTCAGGGACTGGGGCCCTTGTTAAAGTCGAGGGTCGGATGAATTCAACCCAATATCAACAAATTCTTCAGGATAATTTATGGATTCCATCCCGGAGTAGCCAGTGTGAAAAGATCAGACTCGACATACTTAGAAAGGTTTGGGGCAGCCACCCATATAATTTCCTTGGTAGCAGTAGGTTTTGAAGTCAAGACTTAAGTGTCTTTGATGTAGTCCAAAACAAGACTGAAGACTGGTGGAATAATTTCCGGCTTTAAATGCCATAACCGGAAGTGACATAGGGGAACAGGAAGTGATGGGTTTCTGACGTCATAACCGAAAGTGATACTCTTCCAGGTGCCCAAACTGGAAATGACATCTCCAGGGTTGATTCAGACAGGTTTTCCCGTTTTTGGTCTGCAGAGACAACAGAAGAAGGTTTAGCGCACCCCACCACCCCCTGGCCTGGCATGGAATTACCTTCACTTGGTCTGAAGAGCGCCCTCCTATTTGCACGTGTGTGACACCGGGTATACAGGAATCTTCAAACTTGCTTTCCTAAACTTGGGGTAGCTCCTAAAGTGAAAAATGGCCAGTTCTTGATTTTATTGTATCCTATTTGTAAAGTGGGCTGTTATATATAATTATTTCTTCATTATAAGTGCTAATTACGCTGTCACTCTCTCCGTAGGTCACAACGTTTGTAAGGACCATGAAGCCTCACCTGAGCTCCTCTGTGTGCCAGTGCCTACCTCAGACAAAAACCGACTTGGATTTGCATGTCTTGAACCTGGTGAGCTAATTTTAATTCTCTAGTTTTGAAATATTACACTTTTTGGTATTTGAAAATATTTGTGTAGTACCCAATTTTGTATGTATCACAAATTCCACTCTTTTTTATTAGCTATATTTTTGGAACTTCATCTTTGATTTAATGTAGTAAAGGACCTAACATTTCTATGGTCCAAATCACAGATATGGTAGATGTTTGAAGACTGCCTTTCTTACTAAGCATCACCCTAAAATAGTCTTTTATCCATTTCAGTTTTCTCAAATTTTGTTTCACTCAGCCTCAAGCTTACAACAGTGTTTTTATTTCACAGAAATGTTCTTGCCTTCCTGAATTTTAGATTTTTTATACATTTTTTTTAATTCTTTGAGGGTGGATGTCAACTTTTGTTGAAAAATTCAAGGGTAGAGAACGGTAATCTGCTGTGAACGGTGACAAAACTCACTGTTATGTTTTAGTTTGACTCTCTTTACTAGTAGGAAAGAAGGTTTGATTGATTTGACTTCAATTGCCGGCATACACATGAGAAGCGAAGAGCAAACGATCTCTGGGGCCGTCTTCTAAAGGTGTAGACTCTCACTTATCAGACACCTTTCACATGTGAGTCCAAACATAAAAGACATTACCTTTTCAGACAGTAATATGCTGACATAAAATGTCAGTTCCTGTTTCCTTTTCCATACACACATTTGTATGTTTTTTGGATATATAACATGTTACATTTAAAAGTATTCATAAGTTTTTCAAAAGCAGTGAGCATGTCATCACAAGACACAAAATTTTAAGCTAATATAATATTTAAAATTTCAGGGGATTTATTATTTTTGGAAGGATCCGCTAAATTAAATTCCTGCAGTTTTCTAATTAGCTGCTGCCGATATGGAAAGGTTAGCCCACCTGTGCTTTTGTTGGTACACCAAAATGGGTGTGGCTGCTTAAGTTCAAAGATGGAAGACAAATACAACTACATGATTTTAATGCAATTACATTCTTACCAACCTACTTTGCTCTATTGGAAAGTTTAGAAAGTAAAGATATTTAGTTCAGAAGTTTAAGTTTTGCCATTGTATCTGTATAATCAGTAAACTACTACTTAAATCAGATAAATGGTTTGCACAGTATATTTTCCACAGCAGTTTCCTTTTCTCTTGCATGTTGATTGCATTTGCAGGCGATTTTATAGATTAGAGGATCAAACCATTATTCCTTCCATTTTATGTATAAAAAGATGTGATTCAAAAACAGTGCAAAATGATTTATTGTAAGTCAAACAAATACCTATAAAATCTATAAGTAAGTTTACTTAGATTAGGTAGACTTTATTATCTTAGAAGGAAATTCATTTTCAGCAGGAAAGTACAAAACACAACTCACTGTTACACATATACATGAAAATAAGCCAAGACACAATAATTAAAAACTATTGTTATCATGAGTATACACACTTACGATTAGTTCAAAGAAGGATAATTACCTTTAACAGCCCACAAAATAATAATTTAGAATTCAGCAGCATCCTAATTGAAAGCAGTTTATACTGCTGCAACATGCCACGCTGCAGGCACATGTCTGAATACTAATTGTCAGTCTTTGTAGCATGCAAAAAAAGCAAATAATCCATTAAAATTCAGGCAGTTTTTGCCCACCATGATCACCGCTCCTTTTACTACACATTTTCTCCCAAGATTTGTCCCTCACATTTTTTTCTACTTTTTCATACATTAGCTGCCTTCCAAACTGATGTTAGCCAAGATTTCACACCATGGGTTGGCCACCATCTGATTGTCTTTGTAGTGTTGTGATGAGGTATCATTTAAATATGTTGTGGAAACCAGCTCCCCAAATACCCGAGCACAACAGACACCAGGCACCAGTTCAGAACAACACACATTTATTCAAGTGGGGAAAGCGATTTTCGCTCGCTCCCCACAGCAGCGCAGTACACCAAGTACAGTAATTACAGCACACAGCACTTTTTCTCTCTCTCTCTTCTGTCTCTTGTCCTCCTCGACTCCTCCAGCAAATTTTGTCCTGTACCTCCCTCGAGTGGAGTGAGGCGGCTGCTTTTATAGGGCCCCCTGAAGTGCCCCAGGTGTCCCATATTCTCTTTCCCGCCTTGCTTCCGGGTGTGAAGGCAGTACTACAGAGAAAGGCTTTGCAGTTCTCCATCCACCCCTGGCAGTGAATCATGGGCCCCAACATGGCTGAGCTTTCATGCTCCATACCCATGCCACTGTCCTAAGCCAGGGGGACTGCCCTCTGCCGTTCCAGGTGAATTAATTCCCTGTGTAAGCTCTCTCTCCCGATCCTTAATTTAAGCAGATGTCCCAGCTCAGCTGTCAGTTACAGTGTATATTTTCTTACTTTTTAGACAAGTCTTTTCTCGATTTGTTCCACATTTACTGAAAATGAACAGAACTGGGTTTCAGAAAACATATGGTTACCGAACTGGCCAATAAGAGTTTTAGAGATCTGCATAGTGTCTGCATTGGCACGATGCATAGTCACATTTTTGAGCAGGTGTGTGTCAAGCTACAAGGTAGACTTGATGCAGAGGTATGAATCGGCCTTTCCAAATAACAGAATTCAAAATGTTTATAGTTCTAAGAATAAAAGAGTTCTTAACTGTTTCCCTTCATCCTTAGGAATTTAAATCTGCAGCCTGATGCCAACAGTTGGAATTTAGGAAAAACAGGACAGCTACTATCTGTCTGTCTTCTGTGTGTATTGATAATAGCATTTAAAATTGAAATAATACTGTAATACAAAGGTACATGGGCAATAAAGTCTTTAGCAAGCTATGAAAGGTTCGTGAACAGAGAATGTTTATGTGACCAACAAGAAAATTGAAACAAAAGTGACTACATTTTATTTGACTTTGTTGTTGGGGGGACAGGGGGTGTACACCAGTTAGAGTATTTTTAACTTTTTTTTGTAGTTTAGCTGAAATAAACAGGGTCTGCTGTGGGTAGGAAGTAGCCAACAGTTGTATAGTACTCAGGGAAACAGTGTTGTATTATTAATACATTGATGGTATGATCACTACAAAGTATAAAATATTGATTTTAAATATAGATAAGGTAAAATGTTAAATATATTAATTTTAATACATTTTATCATCAACTTTTTTCTTATGTCATTCTTGTATACGTCAAGCATGTATTTAAGGCACTTTACAAGATTTACAATGGTGTATACAAGGGGGTACCCAAAAATAACCAGAATTGAAAAAAATAAATAGTTTTAATAATTTTTGCATCCTGAAACTTTAGTCTCCTTTAAAGCCCTCTCCATGTGAATGAATGCATTTGTCCCAATGGTTTTCCCACTGATGGAAACAGTTTTAGAATTGCTCAAGAAGAACATTGTCCAATGCCTGCGGCGATTTTTCTTTGACTTCCTCCACGGTACAAAAACGCTTTTTGAGTTCTTTTTTTCATATGCGGGAACAAGAAAAAGTCTCACAGAGAAAGATCAAGTGAACATTTCCCCTCGTTTGAAACGTGAACACCATTCATAAACCCGTGTTTTACTTAAAGCTTCCTCTTTGAAAGCTGTATCAAGCATCACTACAGTTTCAGCCGCTGTTTTCCCCAAGAGAAAACAAAATTTAACACAGACTCGCTGTTCTTTATGATCACCCATCACAAAAATTGCAGAACACGTTTAGTAAGCACCAAGAAAAACCGACACACAATGCCGTACGAACAATACAGAGCAACGCCACATGGCAGCCTGCCACAGAATACTGTTAAGTATGCTACATCTAGCAGCAAAATTCTCAAATAAGTCCGTATTGCACACAAGTTACAGATTCAGGTTATTTTTGGGTATCTCCTCATATACTATAATTTTTACAATTTGAGTACAAGCAGTTTGAGGGACGTCAGTGTCGCATAAGGAAGTCAGAAGTCTGCGTTGAACCAGCAACCTTGCCGCATAAAGTCCAATACTTTGGCTCCTAGGCCATACTACCTTTTAATATTTTTGGTGTTTCACTCCCATTTTCTTCATTACTAATTTTTATTTTCTTCAGAGATTATAATCATGGTGTTCCTTATTGATGTTTATTTCTGGTGCATTATAAACATATTGTTTTCTTCTATTTCCGGCTCCATTAAATTCTGTTAGAAAGACTGACAAATGCCTGTTTGTAGGCTCCTAATGGTTTTGTAGTTACACTTTTGTAACATAAAAATTGATCAAAATGCTAATTAGTATTTGATAAATCCTAAAATGATCTCATCAACATTCACTAGAGCCAAATCTATGTGTGGTATTCTGTCTAATGATGTTTCTGCACTTGCTTGCTTTTTTTTTTTGACAGATTCCAGTGTTCCTGACACACGGAGCGTTCCGGTTTCAAATTCCACTGTTCCTGGCACACAGGAAATTCCTGTGTCACCTCAGTGTACTGACCCAAAAAGGAGTCTGGGCTTTGTTCTGATTCTGTCGCTTACTGGTATGTGCTATATTTAACTGTACAAATAATTAGCGCAAGGAATATCTAGCTGGAGCTTGTCAGGTTGTCTCTGGCTTGTACCTGTGCTTTTAAAGATTTGTTTTCCAAGATTTTGTTTTACTTTGCTTAACATATATTGCACCTTAGATGATGGGTTCTTACATACAATTTCTTCATTGTATTTATCTAATGCTCAGCATAATTACTGGACTCGGACAATCCAGAGTTCAGGCGCTAGAAGGAAATGTGGACAAAGTTAATGCCCTGAACCAATTGTGTAATAGATTTTTCCCTCCTTGCACCACCACCTTCTTTCACTGACCATTAAACACACACACATGATCTCTACTTTATTAACCACTCCTACCTGCTCCATAAGGCTTATTCCCATTTGGACAACGCTGGAAGCACTGTGAGGAGTATGTTTTTTGATTTCTCTACTGCTGTGTCTTCTACACCATATACTGTAGTAATCCCTGTTAAGGGTTAAACTCAGACATATGCAGGTGGATGAGCCTATGGTGTCCTGGATAATGGAGTATCTGTCAGGTACACTATAGTTACGAATCTCAAGGACAGTGTGAGCAACACTGGAGCACCACAAGGGACAATCCTATCTGTTTTTCTCTTCATCCTGTTCTTCTTGGTTCATAAGTATAAATCCAGGTTATGTCACTTGCAGAAATTTTCTGATGATTCTGCATTTATGGGATGTATTGATAAGGGGGATGAAACAGAGGAGAGGCGTCAAATGGAGAACTTTGTTTCTTGGTGCAAAGAGAATTGTCTGCAACTCGGCATCAGTAAAACCAAGGAACTGCATTTTGACTGTCGCCACACCAAAGAGCCTCTGCACCTGGTCGCTATTCAATGAGCAGATGTGGAGGTGGTATGCCACCTCAAGAATATGATGGTCCACATCAGTGACAGGCTAAATTGGTCTAGCAATACTCAGGAAATCTAGGAACTATAAAAGAAAGTGCAGATCAAACTCTTTTTTTTCTTAGGGAACTGCATTCCTTTAATGTGGGTAGTGAAATCTTTTCACATCTTCTATAATTCTGTGATGTCCAGTGCGATTTTCTGGGGCCGGTAACATCATTTCAAGAAATGCCCACCAAATCAACAAACTATTTAATAAGGTAGACTCTTTTTCGGCATGCACTGTGGACCAACTGGAGGTAGTAGTGGAGCAGAGAATGAAGACAAAACTGATGGCCATTGTGAATAAGGCTGCACATCCTCTCTGTAACCCACTGTTATGAAGTACTTTTAGCCAATGAATTATTCAGCTGAGTTATGTCAAGAATCCATCATACCAATAGCAATAGGGCTTTATTGGGTTAAGTAAAGTTCTGTCTGTTCGTCTATTATAGAATTCTATATTGCAAAAGTATTGGGACACCCCTCCAAATCATTGAATTCAGGTGTTCCGATCACTTCCATGGCCACATGTGTATAAAATCAAGCACCTAGGCATGCAGATCGCTTCTACAAACATTTGTGAAAGAATAGGTCACTCTCAGGAGCTCAGTGAATTCAAGCATGGTACCGTGATAGGATGCCACCTGTGCCATAAGTCCATTCGTGAAATTTCCTCGCTACTAATCATTCCACGGTCAACTGTTAGTGGTATTATAACAGTGGAAGCAATTGGGAACAACAGCAACTCAGGCGCATAGTGTGCAGATGTCACCAACTTTCTGCAGGGTCAGTAGCTACAGACCTCCAAACTTTGTGTGGCCTTCGGATTAGCTCAAGAACAGTGCATACAGAGCTTCATGGAATGGGTTTCCATGGCCGAGCAGCTGCATCCAAGCCTTACATCACCAAATGAAATGCAAAGCATCAGATGCAGTGGTGTAAAGCACACCGCCACTGGACACTGCGGATGTGTCCTGTAGAGTGACGAATCACGCAATCCAATGGACGAGTCCAGGTTTGGCAGTTGCCAGGAGAACAGTACTTGCCTGACTGCATTGTGCCAAGTATAAAGTTTGGTGGAGGAGGATTATGGTGTGGGGTTGTTTTTCAGGGGTTGGGCTTAGCTCCAGTGAAAGGAATTCGTAATGCCTCAGCATACAAAGCCATTTCAGACAACTTCATGCTCCCAACTTTGTGGGAACAGTTTGGGGATGGCCCCTTCTTCCAACATGACTGCGCACCCGTGCACAAAGTAAGGTCTATAAAGAAATGGATGAGCGAGTTTGGTATGGAGGAACTTGACTGGCCTGCACAGAGCCCTGACCTCAACCTGATTTGAACCTGATTTGAACACCTTTGGGATGAATTAGAGCGGAGACTGCGAGCGAGCCAGGCCTTCTTGTCCAACATCAGTGCCTGATCTCACAAATGCTCTCCTGGAGGAATGGTCAAAAATTCCCATAAACACACTCCTACACCTTGTGGAAAGCCTTCCCAGAAAAGTTGAAACTGTTACATCTGCAAAGGCTGGGCAAACTCCATACTAAAGCCTATGTATTAAGAATGGGATGTCATTAAAGTTCAAGTGTGTGTAAAGGCAGGCGTCCCAATACTTTTAGCAATATCTGTCTGTCTATACAGCCCTTCTATGGTGGACCTAAATCTTTCTGATGTGCAAGTAATGGAGACTGAATTTTAGTTTCCACATTTAAAGAATTGATTTTTTTGTGTCATATTTTGTCATTTCATGTAATACTGGTAAAATTATATTTCATATAAGGTGACTCACTTTTGTGTTTCTCTCTTGCAGTTCTTCTCTGTTTGGTCTTTGCTGGCTGTTTAGTTTTTTGGTGGAGAAACAGCTTTACTCCCACCCCAATCATTTCACTCCAAGTAGTAACCAGTCGGAATGAGTCCCAGGAGTTTCTTTATCCTGCCAATCAATCGGAATCACTAGAACAACAGGTGAGTTTGAAACTGGAACGTTCAGTTCCTTCTGGCACTAGAGATGTGTATACATAAATCCTTCGGTATTTTTTTTTTCCCTTTTGGACTGTTGATGCAGTCTTTCGTCAGCACCATAAAGAAATATTACCACTATTTGAAGCTTTTACTGACCTCAACTGGATGAAAATGTATAAACAGTAGTTAATTTTATTTTAACTTTTTTCAAACTGTAATGTGAAAGTGTAATTTTCAAATAGCTGCAACTTTCTTCTACTCAACAAAGTGCAGTAATCTTTGATTTTAATTCAGGTTTTGAATTTTAAAATGATAATGGCAATGTTCAATGTAATGTACAAACAAAAATGACAATGTTGTTAATGACAATTCTTGCAGTGTTTATATATATATATATATATATATATATATATATATATATATATATATATATATATATATATAGTTTGTTCCTGTGAAAGAAAGTTTACTTGATCAAAAAATAATGTTATTTATTGAATTAAATTATTAAAAATAAATTATTGAAATAATAATGATTTATTGAAATTGAAAACCACGCCTTTCTTGATATTAAAAACCACAACATTCTTGATATTTTAATTTATAATTTAAAAACAGAATAAGAATCTGAAAATATAACAATCACATTAAAGTTCAATAAATTCTTAAAAGAATGATACCAAACATATATATGTAGGTTTTAAAATAAGCCCAATTTAAACCATGACAAAAAAGTGACATAAAAAGTCACACAAAATCATTGCACTTTTAGGTTTAGGATTTTATATATAGAGAGTAGATTATAGGTAACCTATCAGACATAAGCGTTGCATTCATAAATTCTGTACACCAAATGTAAATCCAATGAGACAAGGTTAATTTTTGTATTATAGTGTTTTGTTACTGTCTGTACTATGTATTCATCTTATCTGGACTTTCTTTTTGTGTATGCTTAGCTCACAGCAGGGGAAAAGGTAGTTTTGAAAAAGAGACCGTTTAAGTTCACAGGGCATTCAAAACATCATAATTTGTTCAGATGTCAGATTATGGAAATCGCACCTTTCCCTCTCTTAGTCTTAAACGTGGGGGGCCATATTTAAGAAGTTCCAATTCAGATACATAAAAAATTATGTGGTTAATTCAGATACATAAAAAATTATGTGATTTAGAGGAGGCCTGTATAGGATGGTAACCTGTGTGCGCACGTTTGGATTTTTAGGCATAAATTGTCTAATGGCACCAGTCAAAGTCCTATTTATATGAAGCAAGGCAAAGAGGCCAAGGCATGACTTTTGATGTTGACCGAGATAACAAGGTTTAAGGAGATGTACAGGCCTCTTGAAGGTGTTGAATTCTTCAGAAAGTAGCTACTAACATTTGAAATTATTATTGAGATGCCTTGGAAGTGCCAGTTGTACTTGCTCATATGTAATAAACACAAAAGAATGCCATCTTGCACTATACATCACTTTCTGAGCTAGTTTGTCGCAAGGAGCCTATTTGTTAGCACTGGGAAAGAAGCCAAAACCAACCAAGTACTTGCCAGTTCACACATGCAAACAACAATCTGGTCCACTTTAGACTTATCAGTAAACTTAACTTGTATAGTACTAGGACGTTTTTTGCAGAAATTCAGTACAAATACAAGAAAAGCATGTAAACAATCATGACCCATACTATAGCTAGCTGCCTGGCCAAACTGAGCAACTGGAAGAGAAGGGCCATGGTAAGAGACGGAGGTGACTAAGAATGTGATAGTCACTCTGGCTGAGCTCAAGAAAACTGATGGGAAAAATCTTCAGGAAAAACATCCACCAATCCAACACTCCACTGATCTGGACTTTATGGCAGAGTGCCCAGAGGAAAGGGCACCTGAAGGACTCTCAGATTGTGAGAAACAAGATTATCTGGTCTAATGAAACGAAGATTGACCTGTTTGGCCTAAATTCTAGGCGTCCCATCTGTAAGAAACCAGGTACCACTCATGACCTGTGCAATGCCATTTCAATGGTGAAACATGGCAAATGAAGGATCATGCAGTGTGGTTGTTTTTCAGTGGCAGGGACTGGGAGACTAATTAGGGTCGAGAGAAAGCTGAAAGGAGCAAAGTACAGAGATATCCTTAATGAAAGCCAGCTCCAGACTGTTCTGTACCACAGATTGGGCCAAAGGTTCACCTTCCAACAGTACAATGATCCTAAGCACAAAACGAACACTAAGATTCTGGGCTTTGCAATCAATGAATTGAAAGATTTTGTCATATTAAATGGCTGAGGACAGATTTCTACTGTAGAATGACCAGCAGGGGTAGGCGGCAAGTTGGTCAGGGTCTCCAGGTCTGTGACTGTGTCTTGACCTTTGTCTGTTGGTTTATTTTCTTCAGTGATGCTGCTGACTGGGAGTTTTTGCTTTCCAGCCCTCAGTTGTCAACTGGCCATAGTTTAACAGTTAATTAACAGACAAGATTCCATTTATGTGAATCAGTTTTTAACTACTTGTGCTTTCCTGTCTGTTTAAACAAATCTGTTTCTTTATCCATTCATCCATTTTCCAACCCACTGAATCCGAACACAGGGTCACGGGGGGCTGCTGAAGCCAACACAGGGCACAAGGCAGGAACCAATCCTGGGCAGGGTGCCAACCCACCGCAGGACACACACAAACACACCCAACACACCAAGCACACACTAGGGCCAATTTTCCACCTAACCTGCATGTCTTTGGACTGTGGGAGGAAACCGACGCAGACACGGGGAGAACATGCAGACTCTACGCAGGGTGGACACGGGAAGCGAACCCAGGTCTCCCAACTGCGAGGCAGCAGCGCTACCCACTGCGCCACTGTTCCGTTTCTTTATGTGAATGCATTAAAAAATTAGTAAGCCCGCTGGACAAAGAGTTAGTTACTGCCCTTGTAAGAGATGATACATACTTGAAACACCAACAGAGGACACTTCAGTATGTATACCGTAATACAAATAGCTGTGTTGTATGCTTTGGGGTTCGTAGAGTGATGAGGAGTAGTGGTGTGCTCGTATCTATCTGTGAAAAGTGAGTCACACGACAGACATGAATGATTGTCAAAAAGGGATCATTGCATTTGGCCATGCCATAGGGCATTGTGTATAGAAAGCTGCCAACTTTCCAATGGGTTTTCCAGCACTGGCGCATATCACAATCAACCACTGATTGTCGCCAGAACTGCCGTCAAAAGATGGTGTTCACAGATAAGGACCATCATTATATGTCACGCAATCTTACATCAAGCAGGTATCCTAATTTTATTGATTAGTTGCAAACACTCTGCTTTCAAAGCAGTGTTGAAAAAGTGTAACCTGTTGTGCTTCATCTCGAGAGTGGACACAGAATGGCTACCCCAGCCTTCCAAGAGTCACGTGTGGAGCTGGAATTGTGTGTGATTGGCACCATGAACATTCAGAAACATTCTCACAGCTCTACAGGCCACCAAACGCCCAGATTAAAATCTCAGAGAAAATCTGAGGAACTATCTGGAGCATCGATGTGAAATGCCGGGAGAGCCATCCATCCACCTGATCTGACCGTACTGCGGGATTTCATGCTGGAATAGTGGATGAAAATTAATATCACCAGCCTATATCTGCAAACTGGTGGCATCAATGCCAGGCAGAATTGCAGCTGTTCCTCAATCTCAGTAAGAGTTTGCACTCTATTAGATGAGATTTAGCCAGGGGTAACCTTTTATTTATTTTTTTTTTTGTCCGGTGATCTTAACTTATGAAGTCTGTTGTTGCATTCACTTGTGAACTTATTACAGCCACGTTCATGGAAAAGCGCAATACAAAAATAAACTAAACTGAAAAAAATGTAAAAGAGTTCAAAAGATAGCAGTAGAAAACTAAAGGAAAACAAAATGTGTTATGTTTCCAGACATTAAAATATAAGAAATAAATGCATATCTTAAGCTGTAGGTAGACCTAATAATTAAATGGCATGAGATCTAAAAAATGTTTCTGAGGATTGTAGGAATTTTTTTTTTTTTTTTTTTGATGCTGGAGACTACTAGAAAAGCAAACTGTGACATTCACACCTCTCTTTCTGTCATTCTAGGTCACTCTGCTTAAAGGTGAAGTTGTTGGAGATTGATGCTGGTATTGTTGCTGAGGATTACCTGAAGGGTTTTTTTTCCGTCTTTTTAGTGACAATTTTAGCACTTACCGAATAATTGATTGTACAACATCTGCATCTCAGAATGGCTGACTCAAGCTGGACTATCGGATCTATTCTGGAGTTAAAAACTTTGTGAAAAAGAAAACGACCAAGTAGAGCTTTTTGGTTGTGCCTCTGTGTGTGTGTGTGTGTGCGTGTGTGTGTGTGTGTGTGTGTCTGTGCTTTTTATTTCATTTTTTTTTCTTTCAAACTTGTGAAATTTGCAGAATTGTTAAATTCCCCACTGAAGTTAAAAGGTCATATAAGACCCAGGAGGCTTACCAGTCAAAATATATGACTTTTGAGTCCGACACCTCATTTGCACATTGTTTATATAATAAACAAACATTTTCTGTTTGCCAATATTCATAATCAGCATTAAAGCCTGTAGAAAAGGGGGCATCCTGAAACCCTCTAGTATGAAGCACATGGCTGCCTTTTGTCCACGTGTCTTGTTTCTAGTGGTTTTTAATTCATACCTATGCTATGTACCCTCTAGAGAAAGACAGAGGCATTATGGGATTCTATCTTTATTTAATTTTAGGGAGAAAATAACCTTCCATTTTTTGCTTTGGGGAAATGTATGTTATCCTAAGAAAAATATTTGCAAAAAGTAATGGGATTAAACCCAGTTAGTGACACCTTTCCAAATTTGAAACCTCTGAATCTGTGTAGTGAAGAATTTGCAAAGAAACGTTCAAAAGTTTTTGTTTTTTTTGAATCCGCACATCCCCCATTATCTGTTTTTTTTAAAAAAAATCTTTTCATAAAAGCAAAATACAGAAAGTGCAGTCATGTTTTATGGTTATTTGGATGCAAATAGTAAAGATAATTCTGGAACATAAAAAATGCATCTTTTGTCCCAAATGATGTTTAAATGTTTCATTTCCTTTATTATTGACTGAAATAAGATTTGAAGTCTGTTTAATAGTTTGAGTTGTTTTCTGTGGAGCTGTGTTTTTTAAAGACGTGCTTAAAAACAAATGTACACTTCAGTTTAACTGTCACTAGGTGGCAGTGTGCGTGCCTCTGCTGTTGACAAAGTGACTTGAAGGTTTTTTTGGCTGCCTGTTTGTGAGCACTTAAGAGATTTTTTTAATTTATTTGGTAGTTTTGTAACAGGCTATAAGCCCCTCAAATCTTGAGATTGTCTTCACTTGCTTGTACTGATTAAGCCTATACTTCATTTGTACTGTAGAAGAATATAAAATCATGAAGTTAAAAATAATCAGTTTCAAAATAGTTAAGAAGTTTCAATCCGTTAATATGTGAAGACAAAAAAAGTGTGAGTTGTATAGTAATACACAGAGATGAACACACATGTGTGTGCGTGTGTGTTTATATCTTTAAATGTTTTAAAAAAAAAAAAAGGGCTTCAGCATCTTACAATAAATATGTTACTGTTAAATGTTTTGAACAATTTCAACAAGAAGGAATTTGTGTCTGACTACAGACCTCAGTCCTGTAAACATGTCTGTTATTTATAATTAATTTATCTGTCTTGTGGATGTAACTGTTCCCTTTGTTTCAGCATAAGTGTGTTGGGGTATTGGGTATTTAATTAAAATCTGCAAATATATATATGTATTTTTCCATCTCAGGAGGTGTTACATAGCGTGC
Organism: Erpetoichthys calabaricus; assembly: GCF_900747795.2. NCBI lineage: Eukaryota > Metazoa > Chordata > Cladistia > Polypteriformes > Polypteridae > Erpetoichthys > Erpetoichthys calabaricus. The sequence continues at coordinate 153,431,245 of NC_041405.2, read as the reverse complement.
AAGTGAAATACAAAAGAGTCATTATATTTTAATACTAATTTCAATACATGAAATAAAATGAAGGTTGAATCAGCTGGATTTCCCTTGTGTTTACTTGACAAGTTTTATTATTTTGTACATTTTCCAGCATCCTATTATTTTTGAAAATTGTTGTCTTAATGATAGAGGTAAGTGGTTTGTTATATGAGGATAGCCTTTGATTTTTTTCATAAATTATGAAAAAATTCTTTCTATTATGTCTCATTTTTTGAAGTTTTGGCAGGTGCTGAGACAGTGTATGCAGCAGTCGGTCATTCATTTGTGAAAATTCACACAATCCACGTTTATTAAGGTATGCACTTTCAAGAAGAATCTTAATGTTTATTTCATATAGTGCTTGTCATAAACTTAACCATCAGAAGGCGCTTTTTGAATCAAACAGGTACATTTGTAGGTAATGAAATGAAGTATAAGATATTTTAACCCATGATAATAATTACTTGTTCATAAGTAAATTCCTTATCTTCTGCTTTCCACCTCCCCCTAGCATTCCTGGATAAAAAAGATGCATACAGTCATATGAAAGAGTAAGTACACCACATTGGAAATTGTTAAATTTGAACTGGTAAACAGTAGATCTTCATACAGACGGTGCCTACAGATACAGGTGATATACGTGAATAAAAAGCAAGTGAAAATGTGCCATTTCAGTCATTTATTCAACAAAAATATCAAGAGATGAAATGGTCTGCTGGAAAAAAATGTAAGTCCACCCTTGGCTTCAGAAGCTGGTATTACCCACTGTAGCAAAAATGATTTCTTGTAGGCGTTTAGCATAACTACATACCACTCAGTGAAATGTTGGACCACTCCTCCATGCAGAATTCCTTGCATGATGTTTGGGTTTCCTTGCATGCACTGCACTTTTCAGATCCCCTCGCAACATTTCAATGAGATTCAAACCAGGGCTTTGACTAAGCCAGTCCATAATCCTTCATTTCTTCTTTTTGAGCCATTCCGTGGTGGATTTGTTAGTGTGCTTTGTATCATTATCATATTGAAGGGTCCAGTTCTAGTTCATCTTCCAACTTTTGCAAAGATGGCCTTACGTTCTTCTCTAGCACACATTGATATGAAGCAGAATTCGTAGTTGACTCGATATCTACATGCTGACCAGGCGCTGGGGTTGCCCATAACATTTACACCACCATGCCTCACAGTTGGCATGAGTTTCTTCTCCTGAAATACTGTCTTTGGTTTGCACCAAACACATCTACTGTTGCTCTGGCCAAACAACTTTATCTTTGATTCATCTACCCAGAGCACGTTCTGACTGGTCATTACCTAGATTTGCAATGGCAAACAGTAGTATTTAATCTAATGTTCTTTTTGGATATTCTTTTTGGACACAAAGGGTTTTTGCCTGACACACCTCACATGCAGGTCAAATTTGAGCGATCTCCTTCTGGTTATAGATGTACTTTTTCAAGAGTTACCTGCTGATCCCAGAATGAAATTTTGGGGTTTTGGAGACTTAGTATGAAACATTCACCTCTTAGGCTGAATTTGCTTGCCTGGGCAGTTCTAGACAAATTTTCTGTCATTTGAAGTCTTTGCTACTTACAGATGATTTTCCTCACACTGGAGTGATTAATAATTTGGCAGTCTTTTTAAATCTCTTGCAGACTCCTACCCATCCTTAGCCTCCTTTCTGAAGGCCTTATATTGCACTTTTGATCTTTGTATGATGACATCACACACCTTCTAAGCAAAGAGAACACTGGAATCTCGATATCTGCAGTTTAAATAAGATACCTGCATACTACCCAAGGATGTTCTTATCATCGGCACCTAATCTGGAACACTTGATTTCTCATTTTATGGATCTGAGATAGTGGTGACTGAATGATGATGACTTATTTTTTACATGACTGTATGTCAAAATGCTGTTTATAGACTTTAGTTCAGAATTTAACACAGTTGTTCCCCCAGAAGGTGATTGTGAAACTGAGTGGATTAGGGCTGAACACCTCCCTCTGTAATTGGTATTTTATGATAGAGAGGCCCCAGTCCATTCGCAACACTGGAGCACCTCAGGGCGGTGTGCTCAGTGCCCAGCTCTTCATCATATTGACTCATGACTACACAGCCACCTACAACTCTATAATTACATCATCAAGTTCAGTGATGACTTTACTGGAGTTAATGAGTGAAGATGAAAGGTCAACGTATAGAGAGGAGGTGAAACAGCTGGTCATTTGGTGCAGACACAACAATCTATCCCTTAACATTGTCACAAGACTAAAGAGTTAATTGTCAAATTCAAGAAAAAAACCCACCCTGACCACATCTTAGTCTGCCTCAATGGTTCCACTGTGGAGATTGTAAAGATTGCCATGTTCCACAATGTGCACACAACTGAGGTCCTCACATCAACTAAGCATATCACTTACTCACTAAAATAACCAGCATAGGCTACACACTGTGAGGCGAGCAAACCTTCTACCTCACGACATTTTAGAGTTCTGACCAGCTGTATTACAGTCTAGTATAGCAATTGTATCATGTGCAACTGCAGGAGTTTGCAGAGAATGTTATCATGGTGCCTCTCCCTTCTCTGAAAGACACTTTCTTCAAATGCTGTGTCTGCAATGCTCACTCCTCTCATAAATTCTTCATTCTTTTGCCTTCTATAAAAAAAATTTAAAAAACAATACCACAGCATCAGAGCCAAATCTGTCATTGTCCTCTACTCTCAGCTGCTCCCGTTAGGGGTAGTCACAGCTGATCATCTTGTTCCATATCTTCCTGTCCTCTACATCTTGTTTACTATACTAAGTAAACTAATTAGTTTACTATTATTTATTAGTTTACTTTTTATGTATTTGAACAAATCTGTATCCTTATATGTGCTAGTTCTGTAATTAATGTGTGATATCATCTTTTCTTGAATTTTGCCTTGTAGTTTATAGTGTTGTATTTCTGAGATGGCCTTGATAGATTGGCCATCTATTTCTATGAAGAGGAATACTTGTGGGGTGGCACAGTGGGTAGCGCTGCTGCCTCAGTTAGGAGACCTGGGTTCACTTCCCGGGTCCTCCCTGCGTGGAGTTTGCATGTTCTCCCCGTGTCTGTGTGGGTTTCTTCCTGGTGCTCCGGTTTCCTCCCACGGTCCAAAGACATGCAGGCTAGGTGCATTGGCAATCCTAAATTGTCCCTAGTGTGTGCTTGGTGTGTGTGTGTGTGTGTGCGCGCCCTGCGGTGGGCCTGGTGCCCTGCCCGGGGATTGTTTCCTGCCTTGTGCCCTGCCTGGGGTTTGTTTCCTGACTTGTGCCCTGCCTGGGGTTTGTTTCCTGACTTGCGCCCTGTGTTGGCTGGGATTGGCTCCAGCAGACCCCCGTGACCCTGTAGTTAGGATATAGCGGGTAAGATAATGGATGGATAGAATACTGGTGTTCTGTTTTGGTGTGTTGCATTTACCCAGTCTTTTTACACCCACTGCACACCCAACCTACTTGGAATGGAAACTCTCCCTGAATTGCCTTTCCCAAGATTTCTTCCAATTTTTTTCCCTACAAGGTTCTCTTTTATTAGGAGTCAAAGCTGATGGCCAGGGTCCATGCCTATCCGGGACGCCCCTTCACCACATCTGCCAAGGGGGACAAGGGTGGGAAGCCCAGTATCTCCCCCTAGACACTAGATGGCAGCCTCCCTGGGTTGCAGCGGTGCCTTGGACTCCCCCAGGGCTTCATGGGGATTGGAGTTCTGTGCAGCTCTGTGGGGTTCCGCAGGCGCCGCCAGGGGGTGCTGGAGCAGGAGTTGCTGCCCCCTTTTGGGCACTGGTTTTGCCTTAGCTGGAAGTGCAGCCGGATGTCGCCAATCAAGCACCTGGAGCACTTCTAGGTACCCAATAAAAAGAAGCCAGCGACCACCACTCAGCGGCCAGAGTCGGGTGGGAGGAGGACAAAGCTTGTTGAGGAGGAGTGGTGGTGGAAGAGAGATGAAGAGTGCTTGGTGTTATTGTGGTACTGTGTTGTGGCTGGAGGGATTACAGGGAAGACGTGCCCTCCAGCTGAAGAAAAATAAACAGTTTGTTTTATTTTACCCATGCCTCCTGTGTCAATCTGTGTCGGGTCAGGTGCTATATAGCGCTCTTCTTACAGTCAGTAACGGCCTGTTAAAGCCCATTGTGGCATTCCTTGTGTGATTTTGGGTTATACAAGAAATCAGTTGTTGCTATATAGGTGACCTCTGTGTTGGTACTCCACTCAAGCCTGCTGTTCAGATGCACCCCAATATATTTTAATGTCCTCAGCCCCTCCACACCTTCACCATTAATGAGAACTGGGGTGCAGAGAGTGGGCTTGGACCTCTTAAAGTCGGTGATTATCTCCTTTGTCTGACTGAAGTTGAGTTGCAGGTGGTTCAGTTTGCAACCATCCAGCAAAGTCTTTCACTAGTTCCCTGTATTCATTCTCCTGCCCCATGCTGATACACCCAACTATGACTGTGGAAAAACCGTCAAAAAATTATCTTCAGATGACCTGATTTAGTACTGCATTGAATATTAGCCTTTTACAGCCACTTCTGTCCATTGTCTGGGTGTGGACAGTCCACTGTGACTCAGAGGTCCTTCTTGTTAGGTGTACTTTCAAGTTTCAAATGTCCCATTATCTGTTCACATGGTAATACTTCACATTGGCGGAGTGGTGGCTCTGAGGCTAAGGATCTGCGCTGGCATCCCAAAGGTTGCCGGTTCGAATCCCCGTCACTGCCAAAAGAGATGCTACTCTGCTAGGCCCTTAACCTCCAATTGCTCCAGGGGCACTGTACAATGGCTGACCCTGTGCTCTGACCCCAAGGGGTATGTGAAAAGATGCATTTCACTGCATGTTGTCCTGTATAACTATGTATGTGACAAATTAATAAAGAATTATTATCATTTACTGCCCAAACCTGTATTCTGTGGAGGCTTCTCTGTTCTGCACTGTTGGCCATTCACTACTTTGGTCTTAACCTTCAGACTTAACTGGCTTGTTACTTATAATCATGTGATAAAGCAAATACACCCCATATTTTTTCCCATTACTTTAACATATGTGGACATTTAAACAATATAGATAAAGGGGATATTAAAGAAAACATAATACCACATTTGCATGTTGTAGTCCATCCTATAATTGAAATAAATATAAATGCAAAATTCTCACGAGAAAAAGTTAGTCCATCCCAGTATTTGTCACTGCTTCAAAAACCTCAAGTTAAGACTTTACTTCAAATGCATATTTTGAAATTCACATTTGAGTGAATTTAGCTGCCAATTCTTTCAGCCACACATCAGTGCTGACCCTTTACTTTAACATATGTGGACATTTAAACAGTATCTATAGATAAAGGGGATATTAAAGAAAACATAATACCACACGTGCATGTTGTAGTCCATCATATAATTGAAATAAATATAAATGCAAAACTCTCATGAGAAAAAGTTAATCCATCCCAGTATTTGTCACTACTTCAAAAACCTCAGGTTAACACTCTGTTTACTTCAAATGCATATTTTGAAATTCACATTTGAATGAATTTAGCTTCCAATTCTTTCAACCACACATCAATGCTGACCCTTTCATCGTAACTGAACAACTGAGAGCGCACATGGCACCCGCAACAACATAGAGGCGTGGGCAAAAGTCCTGAGAATGACACGAGTGTTGGTTTTCACAAAGTTTGCTGCTTCAGTGTTTTTAGATCTTTTTTGTCAGATGTTTCTATGGTATACTGACATACTGTATAATTACAGGCATTTTGTAAGTTTCAAAGGCTTTTATTGACAATTACATTAAGTTTATGCATAGAGTCAATATTTGCAGTGTTGGCCCTTTTTCTTTTTCAAGACCTCACCAATTCATCCTGGCAGGCTGGCAATCAACTTCTGGGCCAAATCCTGACTGATGGCAGCTGCCCATTCTTGCAGAATCAGTGCTTGGAGTTTGTCAGAATTAGTGGGTTTTTGTTTGTCCATCCGTCTCTTGAGGATTGATCAAAAGTTCTCAATGGGGAGTTTCCTGACCATGGATCCAACATTTCAATGTTTTGTTCCCCGAGCCGCTTAGTTGTCACTTTTGCCTTATGGCCCGGTGCTCCGTCATGCTGGATTGTTCATTGTTGGGGCAACAACAACATTTATTTATATAGCGCATTTTCATACAAAAAGTAGCTCAAAGTGCTTTACATAATGAAGAGAAGAAAAATAAAAGACAAAATAAGAAATTAAAATAAGACAACATTAGTTAACATACAAAGGAGTAAGGTCCGATGGCCAGGGTGGACAGAAAAAACAAAAACTCCAGAGGCTGGAGAAAAAAATAAAATCTGTAGGGGTTCCAGGCCACGAGACCGCCCAGTCCCCTCTGGGCATTCTACCTAACATAAATGAAATAGTCCTCTTTGTAGTTTGGGTTTTTCACGGAGTCACTTGATGCTGATGGTCATACAGACTTCTGGCTTTTAATCCATCCATCATTATTGGAACATCATGGTGCTTTGGGTAGATGGTGGTGGCGCATGCCACCACCAACAGGACACCGGAAAAGGAAACAGAAGAGAGAGTAGGGGTTAGTACAGATTTTAAATGAATAGTTATTATAATGAATTGGATATACAGAGTATCAGGATTAAATTACAGTGAAGTTATGAGAAGGCCATGTTACAGTAATGTGTTTTCAGCAGTTTTTTTAAAGTGCTCCACTGTATTAGCCTGGCGAATTCCTATTGGCAGGTTATTCCAGATTTTAGGTGCATAACAGCAGAAGGCCGCCTCACCACTTCTTTTAAGTTTTGCTCTTGGAATTCTAAGGAGACACTCAGTTGAGGATCTGAGGTTACGATTTGGAATATAAGACGTCAGACATTCCGATATATAAGCCGGGGCGAGATTATTTAAAGCTTTATAAACCATAAGCAGAATTTTAAAGTCAATTCTGAATGACACAGGTAACCAGTGTAGTGACATCAAAACTGGAGAAATGTGTTCGGATTTTCTTTTCCTGGTAAGGATTCTAGCAGCTGCATTCTGCACTCGTTGCAAACGATTGATGTCTTTTTTGGGTAGTCCTGAGAGGAGTGCGTTACAGTAATCTAGCCGACTGAAAACAAACGCATGGCAGCACCAGTGCACAGCTTGCTCAGGAAAAACAGCAGGCAGCTGTGAGAAAGGCAAAGACTTTTGGAGGATGGCCTGGTGGGTGTCAAGAAGGGCAGCAAAGAAGCCAAGAAAAACATCAGGGCCAGACTGATATTCTGCAAAAGGTGCAGGGATTGGACTGCTGGGGGAAAGTCATTTTCTCTGATGAATCCCCTTTCCGATTGTTTGGGGCATTTGGAAAAAAAGAAAAGGTGAACGGTTGCTACCATCTGTCCTGTGTCATGCCAACAGTAAAGCATCCTGAGACCATTCATGTGTGGGGTTGCTTCTCAGCCAAGGCAGTGGGCTCACTCACAATTTTGCCTATGAACAGGGCCATGAATAAAGAATGGGACCAAAACAACCATCCCAGAACAGTTTGGTGACCCACAATGAACAATCCAGCATGATGGAGCACCGGGCCATAAGGCGAAAGTGATAACGAAGTGGCCTAGGGAACAAAACATCGATATTTGGGTTCCATGGCCAGGAAACTCCTAAGACTTTAATCCCATTGAGAACTTGTGGTCAATCCTCAAGAGGTGGGTGGACGAACAAAAACCCACAAATCCTGACAAACTCCAAGCATTGATTATATGCAAGAATGGTCTGCCATCGGTTAGGATTTGGCCCAGAAGTTGATTGCCAGCCTGCCAGGGCGATTTGCAGAGATCTTGAAAAAGAAAGAAGGGCCAATATTGACTCTTTGCATAAACTTAATGTAATTGTCAATCAAAGCCTTTGAAACTTATGAAATGTTTTTTTTAATTCTACTTAAGTATACCATAGAAACATCTGACAAAAAGATCTAAAATCACTGATGCAGCAAACTTTGTGAAAACCAATATGTGGGCCATTCTCAAAACTTTTGGCCACGACTGTATAGTTGTTTGTATGGAAAAAAACCTGCAGGTTATCATAATTACAATAGCTTTATTAACTATGGTTAATATGGTGGCTCTGAGGCTAAGGATCTGCGCTAGTATCCCGAAGGTTGCCGGTTCGAATCCCCGTCATTGCCAAAAGAGATCCTACTCTGCTGGGGCCTTGAGCAAAGCTCTTAACCTTCAATTGCTCCAGGGGCGCTGTACAATGGCTGACCCTGCGCTATGACCCCAAGGGGTATCCTTGTCCTGTATAACTATGTATGTGACAAGTACAGTAAATAAAGAACTTTGTTAACTCAAACGAATGTCACAGTGGCACAGCGCACTTAGGTCCAATCTCGTAAGTGTTCAAATTGCTGGCCTTGCGTACTCACAACTATAAACCTACTTTTGCCCACCCCTGTGTCGTTCATTGTCGCCACTAGGTCTTTGAATGTCCGTGTAAACTGAAGTTACAGAAAGGCTTTCCCCTTGCAATAGGTTATGTTACTTTTTAACCCATGCAGCATGCTCTTTGTACGTGTAATACATATTTATATGTTTAATGGGGGTTCTTTTAGGAGACCTTTTCAGATGTAGTCAGTTTATCGTGATTAGAAGTTTGTCGTCTGTCAAACCAGGTTAAGGAGAGCATCACTGCTCTTTGCAATTCAAAATCACCGCCTCTGCTTTGAGTGACGCCTGCATGAGGCATAGGATTGGTTTAGAAATGTGATGCTCAGTGAGTTCTGTAATTGTTCCCACCCACTATTAAGGAAATTCACTTAATGGATTTCACCAGATGTGTATACAGTGAGGAACATAAGTATTTGAACACCCTGCGATTTTGCAAGTTCTCCCACTTAGAAATCATGGAAGGGTCTGAAATTGACATTGTAGGTGCATTCCCACTGTGAGAGACAGAATGTAAAAAAAATTAAAATTCAGGAAATCCCATTGTATGATTTGTACAGAATTTATTTGTATTGCACTGCTGCACATAAGTATTTGAACACCTGGCAATCAGCAAGAATTCTGGCTCTCAAAGACCTGTTACTTTAAGAAGTCCACCTCTACTTCACTTAGTAATCTTAATTAGTAGCACCTGTCTGAGCTCTTTAAAGACACCTGTCCACCCCACATTCAGTCAGACTCCAACTACTACCATGGGCAAGACCACAGAGCTGTCAAAAGACACCAGAGACAAAATTGTGGACCTCCACAAGGCTGGAAAGCGCTACGGGGCAATTGCCAAGCAGCTTGGTGAAAATAGATCAACTGTTGGAGCAATTGTCAGAAAATGGAAGAGGCTGAAGATGACTGTCAGTCTCCCTCGGACTGGGGCTCCATGCAAGATCTAACCTCGTGGGGTATCACAGATGATAAGAAAGGTGAGGAATCAGCCCAGAACTACACAGGAGGAGCTGATCAAAGACATGAAGAGAGCTGGGACCACAGTTTCAAAGGTCACTGTCGGTAGAACACTATGCCGTCTTGGTTTCAAATCACGCATTGCACGGAAGGTTCCCTTGCTCAAGTCATTACATGTCCGGGCCCATCTGAAGTTTGCCAATGACCATCTGGATGATCCAGAGGAGGCATGGGAGAAAGTCATGTGGTCAGATGAGACCAAAATAGAACTTTTTGGTCTAAACTTCACTTGCCGTGTTTGGAGGAAAAAGGAGGAGTTGCATCCCAAGAACACCATCCCTACTGTGAAGCATGGGGGTGGAAACCTCATGCTTTGGGGGTGCTTTTCTGTGAAGGGGACAGGACGACTGCACTGTATCAAGGAGAGGATGAATGGGGCCATGTATTGTGAGATTTTGAGCAACAACCTCCTTCCCTCAGTCAGAGCACTGAAGTTGGGTCGTGGCTGGGTCTTCCAACATGACAATGACCCGAAGCACACAGCCAGGATAACCAAGGAGTGGCTCCGTAAGAAGCATATCAAGGTTCTGGAGTGGCCTAGCCAGTCTCCAGACCTAAATCCAATCAAAAAACTTTGGAGGGAGCTGAAACTCCGTGTTGCTCAGCACCAGCCCTGGAACCTGACAGATCTAGAGGAGATATGTGTGGAGGAGTGGGCCAAAATCCCTGCTGCAGTGTGTCAAGAACTACGGGAAACATTTGACCTCTGTAATTGCAAACAAAGGCTTCTGTACCAAATATTAACACTGATTTTCTCAGGTGTTCAAATACGTATGTGCAGCAATGCAATACAAATAAATTCTGTACAAATCATACAATGGGATTTCCTGAATTTTTTTTTTTACATTCTGTCTCTCACAGTGGGAATGCACCTACAATGGGAATTTCAGACCCCTCCATGATTTCTAAGTGGGAGAACTTGCAAAATCGCAGGCTGTTCAAATACTTATGTTCCTCACTGTATATTATACTTTTGGCTCTGCGTGCTTTGCCTCTAGGCAGTGTTTATAGGTTTACAGTAATCCCTCCTCCATTGTGGGGGTTGCGTTCCAGAGCCACCCGCGAAATAAGAAAATCCGCAAAGTAGAAACCATATGTTTATATGGTTATTTTTATATATTTTAAGTCCTTATAAACTCTCCCACATGGTTTATAAATATTCCCCGTACAGTTATACAGCATAAACCCTTTATATTCTCTTAGTTATTAGGTAAGATTCGTTGAAATTATGTATGTAAACACAGTTTATATACTACTCACAAACATACGTATCGTATATCATTGAGGAGTTTTATTTAATACGTAATACAGTTTTAAACATATTGTAATTGAGTAGGTAATATAAAAATACGTGAAAAATCTGTAACATGTAAATGCTGTACATAAAACCAAAATGTTATTTTAAAGATACTGTAGAGCATCTCCGATATCACATTTGTTACAGCCATTACGACAGACAGGACACCGACAATAAATACCAACAATGCAAGGAAAAAATTGTATAAAATGTGTGCACAGTTACAATAAACATGTGAATTTCCCATTGGGATTTGTGAATTTCCCATTGGGATTAATAAAATATCTATCTATCTATCTATCTATCTATCTATCTATCTATCATACATGTACTAAGTACGTAGAAAAATAGTTTTGGGTACTCACCAACTTGTCAGATAATGATGACATTTACTGCACTGTCACAGCTGTTCTAAAGGAGCCTCTTCAGGCGACTGTGTAGCACCGCCGTCGTCTTCTTCCACTGAAGGCGTACTAGGCAGTGTTTTGCATGTAAGGAACATCGTCATGGGCAGTTGCTGGCGCTGCTTTTTCATTTCTGTAAAGAGGTTCCTATACACTTCCATGGCGCCGTCAAGAGCATTTTTAAATTGCAAAGAACGAATCATTTGCGGGTCCCATTCTTCAACTGATGTCTGGAGATCTTTTGCCATTCGTAGAATGGTCACGAGACGCTTGAGAGTTAGCACAGCACCCAGGAGCTTAACCGCATGCTCTGATTGGGTAGCTTCTCAGCCATCTGCCAATAGCGTCCCTTGTTTGAATTCAAATGCGTCCCTTGTTTGAATTCAAATGGGCAAATCAACTGAGGAAGCACACGTACTGTAGACCGCAGACATCCGCGAAGCAGTGAAAAATCCGCAATATATATTCACATATGCTTACATTTAAAATCCACGATGGAGTGAAGCCGCGAAAGACGAAGCGCGATATAGCGAGGGATCACTGTATAAGGGGTCATGTACAGTATACACTGTGTGCACAATTATTAGGCAAGTGAGTATTTTGACCATATCATAATTCTCATGCATATATTCCATCTCCAAGCTGTATAAACTTGAATGCTTATTTGATTTAAGCATATCAGGTGATATATATATTTGTGTAATGAGGATGGGTGTGGCCTAAGGAGACCAACACTCTATATCAAGGTGTGCATTATTAGGCAGGTGTTTTTCCCTAGGCAAAATGGGCCAAAAAAGAGATTTAACTGACTCTGAAAAGTCAAAAATTGTAAAAAGTCTTTCAGAGGGATGCAGCACTCTCCAGATTGCTAAGATATTGGGGCGTGATCATAGAACCATCAAGTGTTTTGTTGAAAATAGTCAACAGGGTCAGAAGAAACATGTTGAGAGAAAAAACACGCAAATCAACTGCCAGAGATTTGAGAAGAATCAAACGTGAAGCAACCAGGAACCCGTTATCCTCTAGTGCTGTCATATTCCAGAACTGCAACCTACCTGTAGTGCCTAGAAGTACAAGGTGTTCAGTGCTCAGAGACACGGCCAAGGTAAGGAAAGCTGAAACCCGACCACCACTGAACAAGACACATAAACTGAAACGTCAAGGCCAAGGAGTATCTGAAGACAGATTTTTCAAAGGTTTTATGGACTGATGAGATGAGAGTGACTCTTGACGGCGCAGATGGATGGGCCCGTGGCTGGATCAGTTACAGGCACAGAGCTCCACTTCGACTCAGACGCCAGCAAGGTGGAGGTGGGGTACTGGTATGGGCTGGTATTATTAAAGATGAGCTAGTTGGACCTTTTTGGATTGAAGATAGACTCAAATTCAACTCCCAAACCTACTGCCAGTTTTTAGAAGACACTTTTCTTCAAGCAGTGGTACAGGAAAAAGTAAGCGTCTTTCTGCAGGACAACGCTCCATCACATGCATCAAAGTACTCCACTCTGTGGCTAGCCAGTAAAGGCCTTAAAGATGACAGAATAATAACATGGCCCCCTTCCTCACCTGACCTAAACCCTATTGAGAACTTATGGGCCCTTCTTAAACAGGAGATTTACAGGGAAGGAAAACGGTACACCTCTCTGAACAGTGTCTGGGAGGCTGTGGTTGCTGCTGCACAAAAAGTTGATCGGCAACAGATCAAGAAACTAACATGTTCCATGAATGGAAGGCTTATTGCTGTTATTGATTTTTTTTTTTTCCATGTCAGAAATGTTTATTTGGATATTGTGTTGTTTGTTTATTATTCTCACTTTAACAGATGAAAATAAACAAGGGAGATCGGAAAAATGTACGTTTTCGATTTAGCTGCTGTGGAATATGGCCGGCCGTTCATCCTAGCCAATACCCCCAAGCCGTCCGGTGGAGCTCTCCCTCCAGCATGGAGGTGCCCCGAAGGCCAGCATGGAATCCTGGACAATGGTTTTTATCTACAGCGCTGCTGGATACCATGGGGGCCGCTAGAGGACTCTGCAGGGAAGCCTAAGGATTATTACGTGCCCTACGCCCTGGAAGTACGTCTTAGTCACAGCGACAGGAGCAATGACGTGCTTCCGGGATGAAGAAGAAGAGAACTTTTTATCTAACCCGGAAGTGATGGAAAGTCACATGGACTGGGGCGTTGGAAACACTTCCGGGTCATGGACTATAAAAGGACCATGGAAAATCCCAGACGGCAAGCTGAGCTGGGTGGAAGGGTGGCAACGCGTCGTGGAGTGGAGCGATTATTGATTTATTATTGTGTTTATTGGAGTATTGTGGAGTGGAGGGTGCTTTGTGCACGTTTTGTCCTAATAAATATAATATTTGGACTATTACCTGGTGTCTGATGTGTGGTCTGAGGGTTCAGGAGGTCACAAGGACCCTTAAACTGTCCATCCATTTTCCAACCCGCTGAATCCGAACACAGGGTCACGGGGGTCTGCTGGAGCCAATCCCAGCCAACACAGGGCACAAGGCAGGAAACAATCCTGGGCAGGGTGCCAACCCACCACAGGACACACACAAACACACCCACACACTAGGGCCAATTTAGAATCGCCAATCCACCTAACCTGCATGTCTTTGGACTGTGGGAGGAAACCGGAGCGCCCGGAGGAAACCCACACAGACACGGGGAGAACATGCAAACTCCACACAGGGAGCACCCGGGAATCGAACCCAGGTCCCCAGATCTCCCAACTGCGAGGCAGCAGCGCTACCCACTATGCCACCGTGCCCCCTTAAACTGTCACACTGCATAATAATTCTGCACACTAATAGTTGCCTAATAATTGTGCACACACGTGTATTCCTCTGATAATGTTCACACTCACATTTCCTTTGCATAACACTCGGGTTTCAGGTTTATTAACATTTTGGATTGACTGATGGCACTGTATTTGTTTTATATTAAAATTAATCCCAAAAATACAATTTGCCTAATTGTGCACACAGTGTATAGTGAAATTTGTACTTGCATGTGCTAATCAAAATGCCCCTCACACACTCTTCATAAATCTCCAGTGCTATGATTAGTGAGCTAACTATCTTACCTCAAAATTTGTGTCTTCCTTACCTAAAGATTCTCAGAACATGTTTGTCGTAGCAATGCTGTATTTATTTAGTGTCGATAGAATACATGAGAGGGAGGTCAGTGGAATGGTGAGGATGCAAGGAGTAAAGTTAGCAAAGGTGGATGAGTTTAAATACTTGGGATCAACAGTACAGAGTAATGGGGATTGTGAAAGAGAAGTGAAGAAAAGAGAGTGCAGGCAGGGTGGAGAAGAGTGTCAGGAGTTATTTGTGGCAATACGGCATAAACGCCAATAATTTAATTAAAGTTACTACTTTAGATGAACAATGTATTAAAACTGTAAAAACAGATCATAGATTAAATAAAAAATACACACAGAGCGGCGCTAATAAAAATAACTTAATTCCTGTTCCCTATATCAATAACGCACATAGTATTCATCTCTGCTCCTCCGAAACATTGAATATGGCACTATTAAATATTAGAGCTTTAACTAACAAGACGTTTTTTATCAACGACATTATTAGTGAAAAAAAAATAGATTTTATTGCACTAAGTGAAACGTGGCTTAGCTCAGATGGCGCAGCTGTTTTAATCGAATCTGCGCCTCCGGATTACAGTTTTACTCGTGCTGATCGCCAAGGAAAGAGAGGTGGAGGGCTAGCAAACATTTACTCTAGCCGGTTAAAATGTAAAAATATCAGTTTTGGTAAGTTCAAGTCTTTTGAGTTTCTCACGTTCTAGTATTATCCGTGTATAGACCTCCTAAATTCAACGCGTCTTTCTTTGAGGAATTCTCTGACTTGATGTCAATCTTAATTACGAACTATGACGCACTCTTAATAGTCGGCGACTTTAATTTTCATGTAGATAATCAATGTGACCAAAAAGTAAAAGAATTTATGAACCTCCTGGACTCTTTTGATTTGAGACAGCTCGTTAATCAGCCTACACATAAAGCAGGTCATACGTTAGACTTAGTAATTACTAAAGGACTAAAAGTTGATATAAAGCAGGTCATTGATACGGGTCTTTCAGACCATTTTCTTCTACTTTTTAATATAGAAATAATGATAGAAAACACTCATGAGAAGCATATTGTTAAAAAACGCTTCTTTGACTCATCAGCAACTTTAAAACTTACAAACATTCTAACCAATCAGTCCGTTTATAGTGCCAACTATAATAGCGAGGAGAATGTAAATAGTAAGGTGGAAAGATTTAATACTAAAGTGAGGGCTGCTGTTGACATAGTTGCACCTGAAAAGACAGTTAAAAAATCTTCTAGCATTGTTATACCTTGGAAGACCCAAAGAGTGTCTGATTTAAAGAGAACATGCCGTAGAGCTGAGCGTAAATGGAGGAAGACTAAACTAACTATTGACTATGAGATATTAAAAGTTAAAATAACAGAATACAATAACACAGTCCGTCTTGAGAGGCGCTGCTATTTCTCTAAGCTTATAAATAACAATGCTAGTAATCCCAGAGTCTTATTTTCGACAATTGATCATCTGTTAAACCCAGGTAACTCAAAGGAATGCCTCCTAAGTACTTCCAGTAAAACCTGTGAGGCTATCGCTGTATTTTTCAATCAAAAAATTAATGATATTAGAAATAACATAGTATATCTCCCCAACACTAAGGATCCCCCGAAACCCCAGTACTCCATAATAAATAAATTAGAGTCTTTCACTAGGATAGATTTACCTGATTTGCATAAAATAATTTCTCAAATGAAACCATCCACCTGTGCCCTTGACCCAATACCAACAAATTTTTTCAAAGAAGTATCGGGTGTGCTTATTGATAATGTTCTTGACATAGTAAATTCGTCATTAGATACGGGGGTCTTCCCAGACTGTCTTAAGACTGCGGTAGTTAAACCCCTACTTAAGAAAAATAATCTCGACCCCTCTTCTCTTGAAAATTATAGACCCATCTCTAACCTGCCTTTCTTAAGTAAAATTCTAGAGAAGGCAGCCATTATGCAGTTAAATGAGCACCTCAATAAACATGCTATTCTTGATAAATTTCAGTCAGGTTTTAGAACAAATCACAGCACAGAAACTGCACTCGTTAAAGTAGTAAATGACTTGCGGGTAAATGCAGACAGAGGCCATTTATCTGTTCTCATCCTCTTAGATTTGAGTGCCGCATTTGACACTATTGATCATAATATTCTTAAGAATCGCCTGAGTCAATGGGTGGGCCTCTCTGGCAGTGTCTTAAACTGGTTTGAATCCTACCTGGCAGGGAGAAAATTCTTTGTTAGTTGTGGTAATTATAACTCAAAGACACATGATATTCTATATGGTGTTCCACAAGGCTCTATCCTGGGTCCGCTGCTCTTCTCAATCTACATGCTTCCATTAGGTCAGATTATCTCGGGACATAACGTGAGCTACCACAGCTATGCTGATGACACACAGCTGTATGTATCAATAGCACCTGATGACCCTAAATCTCTTGATTCGCTAACACAATGTCTAACCTGTATCTCAGAATGGATGAATAGTAACTTTCTCAAATTAAATAAAGAAAAAACCGAAATCTTAGTGATTGGCAATAATGGATACAGTGAGGCTATTAGAAATAAACTGGATGCATTAGGATTAAAAGTCAAATCGGAGGTAAAAAGCTTAGGGGTAACCGTTGATTGTAATCTGAATTTTAAATCGCATATTAATAAAATCACTAGGACAGCATTTTTTCACCTAAGGAACATAGCAAAAGTTAGACCTCTTATATCATCGAAAGATGCAGAGAAATTAGTTCATGCGTTTGTCTTTAGTCGACTAGATTACTGTAATGCACTCCTCTCAGGACTACCCAAAAAAGACATCAATCGTTTGCAATTAGTGCAGAATGCAGCTGCTAGAATCCTTACCAGGAAAAGAAAATCCGAACACATTTCTCCAGTTTTGATGTCACTACACTGGTTACCTGTGTCATTCAGAATTGACTTTAAAATTCTGCTTATGGTTTTTAAAGCTTTAAATAATCTCGCCCCGTCTTATATATCGGAATGTCTGACACCTTATATTCCAAATCGCAACCTCAGATCCTCAACTGAGTGTCTCCTTAGAATTCCAAGAGCAAAACTTAAAAGAAGTGGTGAGGCGGCCTTCTGCTGTTATGCACCTAAAATCTGGAATAGCCTGCCAGTAGGAATTCGCCAGGCTAATACAGTGGAGCACTTTAAAAAACTACTGAAAACACATTACTTTAACATGGCCTTCTCATAACTTCACTGTAATTTAATCCTGACACTCTGTATATCCAAGTCATTATAATAACCATTCAAAATCTGTACTAACCCCTACTCTCTCTTCTGTTTCCTTTTCCGGTGTCCTATTGGTGGTGGCTTGTGCCACCACCATCTACCCAAAGCACCATGATGTTCCAACAATGATGGATGGATTAAAAGCCAGAAGTCTGTATAACCATCAGCATCAAGTGACTCCGTGAGAACCCTAACTACAAAGAGGACTATTTCATTTATGTTAGGTAGAATGCCCAAAGGGGACTGGGCGGTCTCGTGGCCTGGAACCCCTACAGATTTTATTTTTTTCTCCAGCCTTCTGGAGTTTTTTTTTGTTTTTTCTGTCCACTCTGGCCATCGGACCTTACTCCTTCTTATGTTAACTAAGGTTGTCTTATTTTAATTTCTTATTTGTCTTTTATTCTTCTTTTCTTCATTATGTAAAGCACTTTGAGCTACTTTTTGTATGAAAATGTGCTATATAAATAAATGTTGTTGTTGAAATGTTGTTGTTGTGACAGAAGGATATCAACAAGAGTGAAAGGGAAGGTCTACAGGGCGGTAGTGAGACCAGTTATGTTATATGGGCTGGAGACGGTGGCACAGGAGACAGAGCTGGAGGAGCTGGCTTCAAAATCCGTACTAACTCCTATTCTCTCTTCTTTTCTTTTTCTGGTTTTCTGTGGTGGCGATCTGCGCCACCACCACCACCTCCTAATCAATTGATGGATTAAAGACCAGAAGTCCACTTGATCGTCGTCATCAAGTCCTTCCATGAGATCCCTGAATACAATGAGGACTGATTGATGCAATTTATGTTCGGTAGGATGCCTAGAGGGGGCTGGGTGGTCTCATGGCCTGGATCCCCTGCAGATTTTTTTTTTTTCTCCAATCCAGAGTTTTTTTTGTTTTTTCTGTCCTCCCTGGCCATCGAACCTTACTTTTATTCTATGTTAATTAGTGTTCTCTTATTTTAATTCTTATTTTGTCTTTTTTTCTCTTCCTTCATCATGTAAAGCACTTTGAGCTACATTATTTGTATGAAAATGTGCTATAGAAATAAATGTTATTGTTGAGGTGGCAGAGTTAAAGATGTTAAGATTTGCACTGGGTGTGACGAGGATGAACAGGATTAGAAATGAGGACATTAGAGGGTTAGCTCAGGTTGGAAATTTGGGAGTCGGAGAGGCGAGATTGTGTTGGTTTGAACATGTGCAGAGGAGAGATGAGGGGTGTATTGAGAGAAAGGTGCTAAGGATAGAGCTGCCAGGGAAGAGGAACAGAGGAAGGCCTAAGAGAAGGTTTATGGATGTGGTGAGAGAGGACATGCAGGTGATGGGGGTGACAGAGCAAGATGACGAGGACAGAAAGATATGGAAGAAGATGATCCGCTGTGGCAACTCCTAACGGGAACAGCCGAAAGAAGAAGATGATTCAGACTTAATAAGGTAATGCACATAGTAGTGGCACACTGAGGGTCACTTAAGTAAATTCTTTATAATAGGACATGAATGTTTACCTGTTCTGAGTAGCCACCATGACTGCAATAAAATATGGGGTGGTCATGTGCGGTATGACAATTGAACTGAAGAAATGTTGGGGTGCCAACCACGTCATGCCATTTTAACATTGATTTGAATAAACAAAAAATGGCACTTTTTTCTGATTTATGGTGGGGGTCCTCCCTAGTGAGAATGTCCTTTTATTTGATGAGCCTTCCCACATTTGGCAGATGCTAAACAGTTAAGCCTCTTAAGCAGGTCTTAGGCTTAAAGAACTGCAGGTTGACCAGGTCCATCCGGAGATCAAATCCTTAAATCAAAATGACAAGAATCTCCACAGAGTTAGTATTTATATTGCTACTTAAGACTTTTAAAGCCAATGGCAGGATTAGCCAGGGCAAGGGTGGGCATTGGGGGCAGTGGGCGGGGAGTTGGCATAAAACAAAAGCAGTTGAAAATATCTTGGAGGGTTCACAAGGCATTGTGGCGTCGCCTTGAGCAGAGCAAAACTACAGAGTGGCAGTAGAGTCTTCAATGCTACTAAATATTCACCTACATGAAGTCACCCTGAATGACCCAGTGACACATTAGGACTCCCGTCCAGGCATCAAACTGAAGGGGAGATCATGAAGGAAATGAAGAAGAGACGCTTCAGTTTATTTCCCAACCTGAAGTTTGGAAATGACTCCAGCTTTTCGCAAAGCATCGAAGAAGATGATAATTCATTTCCCTTTGCCCTAGACAGCTCCGTTAAGCAATGGAATTCCATGAAGGAACTAGGGGAGCTTCGCAGCAATGCAGACAATGAAGAAGAACATATTGAAGATTGTGGTGGCCATGGCCAACGATGGTCCCTGAGAGGAAAGGTCGCAATGCTAAAGCTTAACATTGGTGGCAGGTTGTTTCAGATTGCCACTAAGGTGGCTGCCCGCTACCCTTATACTCGTATTGGAAAGCTGGCGCTTTGTCCGGACCCCATAAAGAAGCTTTCGTTGTGTGATGACTATTCCGTTCTCACCAATGAATATTTTTTTGACCGGGATCCCACTCTATTTCACTACATTTTCCACTTCTACCGAAGTGGGATTTTGTGGGTCATGCAAGAGCTGTGCCCGATGAATTTTGAAGAAGAGATCCAATACTGGGGTCTGCGCATGAGGGACATGCACCGCTGCTGCCGGATTCTCTTTGAGGAGAAGCAGGATGAGCTGAATGACTATCTAAAGGTTCAAAGGGAGCTATTGGCACAAATTGAACCCGAGCACAAGGAAGAGCACTTTGAGGGTATGTTTCTAGGTGAATTACGGAAAAACGTCTGGAATTTGATGGAAAACCCTTACTGCTCCATCCAGGCCAAAGTGTTTGCCGTCTTTTCCAGCATTTTTGTGCTCATCTCCATTGTGGCTATGACTCTCAACACGGTGGACGACCTACGTTACACGACCTCCAGTGGAAAGACTTATATGGAGCATATAGAAACATTTTGCATCCTATTCTTTACCACGGAGTATTTCCTGCGTTTGCTTTGTACCTGTAACATTAAGCACTTCTTGCGCAGTGCTCTCAATTTTGTGGACCTGCTGGCCATCATGCCGTACTTTGTCCAGGTCATGTTTGAGTGGTTCGCCAACCACGATAACTCGAACTATGAAGAGGACTTGCAGGCCATGCAGAGGGTCAGTAAGCTCAGCAAAGTTCTGAAGGTGATTCGCCTGATGCGCATCTTCCGTATCCTCAAGCTAGCTCGCCACTCCACGGGACTGCGGGCGTTTGGCTTCACCATTCGACAGTGTTATCAGCAGGTCTGCTGTCTCTTTTTGTTCATCGGAATGGGAATCTTCACTTTTTCAGCTCTCATGCATTCAGTGGAGCACGATGTCCCAGGTACTCCTTTCAGCAGCATCCCAGATGCCTGGTGGTGGGCAGCGGTGAGTACCTGTAACGGGGTCTGTGATTTTCATTATGAAAGGAGCATAGTATCCCGTGCTAAATGTGATTGTTTACTTGACTGTTGTTTTGTTTGAAATGTTTTACTTTGAGCTACATTAATGTCTAAGGCTTTGGTTTTCATTTAAAGACCTACAGAGTTTTAACTCTTTGAGGGCTGAATATTTTTTCCAAAAAACTCAGTTTTCTGAAAAGCACACAAAGCACTGGTGTCACAGATAAATCAACGTAAAATGTCTGTTGCTATGTGCCGTGGCTGCTGTTGGCGCATGTTTGGCATCTCTGGCAGCAGTGGCTGCATTGGTGGCACCTCGATAGTCAGCAGGAATGCACGGTGGGCCGGCTGACTGGCTGTCTTTACACAGCAGGTGGGTGGCGGTCACAGTGTGACACAATCTGGTTTGTACCAGATTGCCATCATAAGTGGTGGTCCTCCCAGGCGAACACTGCTGTAGGCGTATCAGCTACATGAAAGTGTTCAGCACCACGATCACCAGGGGACCGATCAGATGATGCAGGTACCTTACTTTCGTTTTTGATCTCCATCTCCAGATCACTTGCATCAAACTCGGAGTCCGACAAATCAGAGTTCTATGCAACGAAATTACGTTAAACTTCCATGGAGTATTTTGCTTTGCACATTCACTTTGGTCTCCCGCCAGATGTCGGTGCCATTTCAGAGGCTGTTTGCTCTTCGCTACTCATGCACGCGCAGGGAATCGAGGTTAAATCAACAAAGCTGTGTAACTTTTGTGGTACCCGGATGGGGGTGGTACCCGGATGGGGGTGGTACCCAACCGGGACGCCCAAGAAGATCGGAGGAGGGCTGGTGCCTCCTCCAGGCCTCGAGGGGGCGACCACCCTGGGGGCCGTGGGTACAGAGCTGGGAAGCTCGACCCTGTAGGGGCCCGTGGTCACCGCCAGGGGGACCCCAATACCTGGAGGACCCTGGACCGCAGCACTTCCGCCACACCAGGAAGTGCTGGGGGGAAGAGGAACAGGGACACCCGGAGTGCTTCCGGGGAGACAGCCGGCACTTCCGCCACACTGGGGCGTGTCGGTGGGAGATCGCCGGGAACACACCTGGAGCACATCCGGGGGCTTATTTAAAGGGGCCGCCTCCCTTCAGAGATGGACTTGAGTCGGGTGGAAGAGTGGACAAGGTTGCTGAAGGAGAGAAGGAGGCGGTCTGAAGAGATAGAGAGAAAAGGCATTGTGATAAGGCCTGGACTATGGGGTATTGGGGCTTGTGAGTAACTTATTGTAATGGAGACCCTAAATAAATGTGTGTGTGGGGTGATTTAAACGTTTCTGCCTGTCTGTGTCCGGGTCATATTCCACACTTTCCTTCTAGCAGAAAGAGTCAAACTAAAACATAACAGTGAGCTTTGTTGCACTTTACAGCTGATTACCGTCCTCTACCCCTGAATTTTGACAAAAGTCGACATCAGCCCTGAAAGGGTTAAACTTAAACCGCTCTCCGTCCACACTAGCGTTTTCACGTTGTTTATGATAGTAAGTCCGCCCACACTAAAATGACCCAAAATGCACCTGAGGTAGATGTTCGTCTGCACTGGGCATGTGCACATCGGTGGAAATGGGAAAAGGAAATGTTCTCCTTGAAAGGATGGTTACACCGTTGAACACGGAATTCATTACAATTGAGGAGAAACGGGATGAGCTGAAGGACTATCTAAAGGTTCAAAGGGAGCTATTGGCTCAGATCGAACCCAAGCACAAGGAAGAACACTTCGAGGGCATCTTTCTAGGTGAATTATGGAAATTCATCTGGCAATTGGATGGAGAACTCACAGTTTTCCAACCAGGCCAAATTATTTGCAGTCTTTTCCAGGCTTTGTGTCGTCTTCTCCATTGTGGCTATGTGACGGTGTGGGTTGGCTCCATATTACCGGTTGCATCCCGGGAGCCTCTTCATCCCGCTATGGCTGATAACGTACCCGAGGGATGAGCCAGCGGATGTGGACACTCGCACAAAGCAAGGGGTAGGTGCAAAAAAAAAAGTGCTCTTATTAAAACAATTCAAAATTAAACAGTGCCCCAATAAATAGTGCAGTGGTCAAAAATGTTCAATAAATAATTGCTTAAAAACGAACGATGGTGCAGGTTAAAAACCGTTCCAATAAATGAATCCATTAAAAACGTTGAGGTTAAAAGCTACAGACTTTGAACCCTAAATACTGGCCTTTTAAACCTGGTGCCTCCTCCTCTTTATCCCATTTAGAAGTTGCAGGAGGAGGAGACGCTGGCCGACCTTCATATCTTGGCCCCTTTCCCCTTCTGCCCTTCCATTGGCACGTGCAGGGCAACCTTTTGAGCCACAAGCACCTCTCCCGCTGCTCATGCTCAGCTGTTGCGGTAGACACCGTCAATTGGGCCGCTCCTACTCCCCGGCAATTGCACTATAGGAGTGCTCTTACTTCAGCTTCAGGCTTCAAGTCTCTGGTGTCAGTAGATGGATTGGGAGTGCATGGGGGGGTCATGAGGACGCTGGAAAGGGGTGT
Source organism: Erpetoichthys calabaricus (assembly GCF_900747795.2). Taxonomy (NCBI): domain Eukaryota; kingdom Metazoa; phylum Chordata; class Cladistia; order Polypteriformes; family Polypteridae; genus Erpetoichthys; species Erpetoichthys calabaricus. The sequence continues at coordinate 153,407,773 of NC_041405.2, read as the reverse complement.
GTGGCGATCCTGATATCTCTGCAAAAGGACGAAAGTCCAAGTCTTTAGAGTCCTGGTGCTTCCTGTTTGTGAGACATGGACGCTATCCAGTGACCTGAGGCGAAGACTGGACTCTTTCACGTGTGTCTCTCTGGAGAATCCTTGGGTACCACTGGTTTCTCATGGAGTCCCGAATGAGGCACATGACCTGCATTGTGAGGGAGCGTCAGTTACGGCACTACGGCCATGTGGCGCGATTACCTGAGAGTGATCCTGCTCACAGGATCCTTATTGCTGAGGACCTGGCTTGCTGGACCAGGCCAAGGGGACACCCACGTAAAACCTGGCTCCGGCAGATAGATGGTCATTTCCAGATGGTGGGACTTGACCACATGTCTGCCTGTGGGGTTGCCAAGCTGTTTTGTCATGTGGTGGGTGTGGCAACACACTGTACTAGTGCATGCTCCCCCACCTGACCTGACCTGACCTTGCCAATAGTTATTATGATGACGATTGTGAGTTACGATTTGTGCTTTGATGAACGGTAGGATGGTTCTTTTGACATTTGAATTAGGCTTGGCTCTCAGTTACATTTCATCTTCCAGTTCCTCTAAAAATAAAAAAGAAATCTTCTTTCTCTCTAGCGTAGGCCCAATATTTAATGTCCATTTGCTTAACCTGAAGAGGTTCAATTCCTTCAAACCTTCCTCATAGCTCATAAATTTCATCAGCCTAGTTGGTCTCCTCTGGAAATTCTCTACCATTGCTATGTCTTGTTTTGTAATATGGAGACCAAAACTTCAAACAGACCTCCAGATGAGGCCTCACTAGTGTATTATATCATTTAACCAGAACCTCCTTGACTTGTAGCCCACACATAATGGTATACACCTCTTTTTTAAAATATTCCACCAAAACCTTCTTCCAATGACCAGTTCCCCAACTCCATCCCTACTACATCAATAGCTCCTACCACTTCAGCTAGAATAGCCAGTGATGAGTCCAGCGCTGATCTTCAGTATGGACTGTCCATAAGTGATGACCTGGTGTGGGGACAACAAAGGAGGCTACACACCGGAAAAGCCACAGGTCCAGATGGAGTCCTCGAGTTCTTTGGCCTGTGCTGACCAACTTTTTGGTACAAAAAGTGCTACTGCCTTGGAAAACATCTTGCATTGTTCCTGTTCCGAAGAAGACAGAGGCATTTTCACCTAATGATTACAGGCCAGTGGCAGTTACGTCCACATCATGAAAACCTTTGAGAGGCTGGTCCTGGACTATATTAGCCCTCTTGTGGCAGACCACCTGGACCCACTGCAGTTTGTCTATTGGACAAAAATGAGAAAGGAGGATGCAATGATCCATCTGATCCACAAAGCTTATTCTCACCTGGAGTAAAGCTGGCAGCACTGTGAACATTGTTTTTTGTTCCCCAGTGCCTTCAATACCATCTGGCCATCTTTGATAAGCGGTAAGCCTGGACCATGATGGATTATCTGTTATGCAGACCACAGTTTGTGAGGCTCTAAAACTGTGTTTCTGATGCAGATATGAAAAACACTGGAGCATCACAAGGAACAAGCCTCTCTGCTCTTCTCTTCACTCTTCACTCTGCACACCTCAGCCTAGAAATATAACTGCAGGTCTGGTCACCCCAACTTATGGGGTGTATTGATAAGGGGGATGAGACAGAGGAGAGGAGTCAGGGGGAGAACTCTGTTTCTTGGTCACTGGCTTATGTGTGTTGACCTTTTTATTGTCATGTCAGTTTTTTTTTATTATTTTATTTAAAACCTAGCTATATTACCTGTTGAAGACAGTAATAGAGTACATTTTAAAATATTTGATATTTGAGCGGTTGCGGTTGATATCTCTGGCCTTATGTGTACCCTCAGTGTTCTTCTTATGCCTTTCCTTGGTATTCAGGGAGGTGACCAAGAACCCGATGGTCACTCTGTCAGAGCTCCAGAGGTCCTCTGTGGAGAGAGGAGAACCTTCCAGAAGGACAACCATCTCTGCAGCAATCCACCAATCAGGCCTGTATGGTAGAGTGGCCAGACGGAAGCCACTCCTTACTAAAAGGCACATGGCAGCCTGCCTGGAGTTTGCCAAAAGGCACCTGAAGGACTCTCAGACCATGAGAAAGAAAATTCTCTGGTCTAATGAGACAAAGATTGAACTCTTTGGTGTGAATGCCAGGTGTCACGTTTGGAGGAAACCTGGCACCATTCCTACAGTGAAGCATGGTGGTGGCAGCATCATGCTGTGGGGATGTTTTTCAGCGGCAGGAACTGGGAGACAAGTCGGGATAAAGGGAAAGATGACTGCAGCAATGTACAGAGACATCCTGGATGAAAACCTGCTCCAGAGCGCTCTTGACCTCAGACTGGGGCGATGGTTCATCTTTCAGCAGGACAACGACCCTAAGCACACAGCCAAGTTATCAAAGGAGTGGCTTCAGGACAACTCTGTGAATGTCCTTGAGTGGCCCAGACTTGAATCCGATTGGACATCTCTGGAGAGATCTTAAAATGGCTGTGCACCGACGCTTCCCATCCAACCTGATGGAGCTTGAGAGGTGCTGCAAAGAGGAATGGGTGAAACTGGCCAAGGATAGGTGTGCCAAGCTGGTGGCATCATATTCAACAAGACTTGAGGCTGTAATTGCTGCCAAAGGTGCATCGACAAAGTATTGAGCAAAGGCTGTGAATACTTATGTATTTATTTTTATTTTTAATAAATTTGCAAAAATCTCGAGTAAACTTTTTTCACGTTGTCATTATGGGGTGTTGTGTGTAGAATTCTGAGGAAAAAAATGAATTTAATCCATTTTGGAATAAGGCTGTAACATAACAAAATGTGGAAAAAGTGATGCACTGGGAATACTTTCTGGATTCACTGTAAAATGTACAAGTTGAAATGATCTCTCTCAATCTAAATTTAAAATAGTGAACTAATTTGTAATTGAAGTCCTACAGAACGTTTCTCTGTTTTAAGGATAGGCAACATGCAAGAGAAAGAGTTCTTTAGGTTTGGTACGGATTTTACTGTCGTATTCATTGACTGTTAACATATTTATATTAGCTTTGGCCTTGTGGAAAAAAATACCCTTTATTGGAGATTTATTTTAGTAAAATGGTGCATCGTTGGATGGTCCAGCCCGGCCACCCCTTACATTCCACCCTTTAATAATTGCACATTTTCTAACAATGTAAGTAATCAGGAAAACATTCTCTCTTCTTCTGATCTCTTACCAGGTGAGCATCTCCACTGTGGGCTACGGCGATACAGTTCCCGAATCGGTACTGGGTCGATTTGTCGCTTTTGGATGCATCTCTTTTGGGATCATTCTCAACGGCATGCCAATCTCCATCCTTTTCAATAAGTTTTCAGACTACTATGCGAAGCTGAAGGAACAGGAGGGTGACACTGCTGTGAAGCTTCGTGGCAAGGTGCGTTTGAGGCAAAGAGCCCTGCGAAAACTGTCAGAGTGCTGCACCCAATATGTTACCACCAGCTCCGGAGAGGCGTCCACCAGATCCACACAAAGGTTATCGTAAATGTAGGAGTAAAGAAGAGGGGGGAAAACATAGTAGCCCATAGTAATTATCACTTTGAAGGATTTAATATGACATGATTCACTTCGTTGGTGGAAGACGGTCAAAGCTTTCTCGATATTTGAATGTTTATGTGATGCAAAAAAGGATGAGGGCTCATTTTGCAAATCCTAGGGCAACGTGGTGGTGAAATGTATTGAATATTCACTGAATTTTATCACTGTGGTCTGTGTATTTAATAAGCTTTGCTTTTGTTCATGCTTATTATTATGTTGCATTGCTTGCATTTCTTTTTTATATATCTATATCTTATACTGTAAATTATACTGTGCATTCTTGCTTTTTTGCTTTCTCTGTATGGAACGAAGAGTCGAATACGGGTTGAAAGTTTGGGTGAAACAACCCAGTAATCCCCATTTACGCAACAAAATCAAAGTGATAATTGAACAAAAAAAAAATAAATGCCGTCAACAAATAATGGAGCTTTTCAACAAAGCAACACTTTGCTGCTCTCTTTCTTTACATTTGGGTCAGAGGTGTGACCAGAACATCATGTGTGGGTGGGCCTTTGGCTTGTCTGGGGGGGGGCAAAAAATATCCTTCCATCCCCATTTTTGTAGGGGGGGTCAAATAATAATAACAACATACTGTAGTTTTATCTATACTAATAAAAGGCAAAGCCCTCACTGACTCATTCACTCACTCACTCACTAACTCATCACTAGTTCTCCAACTTCCCGTGTAGGTGGAAGGCTGAAATTTGGCAGGCTCATTCCTTACAGCTTACTTACAAAAGTAGGGCAGGTTTCATTTCAAAATTGTACATGTAATGGTCATAACTGGAACCTCTTTTTTTTGTCCATATACTGTAATGGAGTGCAGCTTGATGGCCGTGACAGGCGGAGTCGTGTATCGCGTCATCACACCTGCTACGTAATCACGTGAACTGAAAACAAGGAACAAAGAGCGCTGAAGAAAACATTCATTACACAATTGAGAAGGCAGCGAAACAATAAGAAGCGAGCGAGTGACGCATACAAGCATATTTATAAGTGCAGCTACTGCGGAAACAAAGCACGGTGTAAAGCGTAAGTTTAAATTAAGTTTATACAAACGCTCCCCCTGCCGTTTGCAAAACCATATTCGCGAGATACATGTTTAATGAGAAGACACGAGGTATAAACGAGACTTTGGATCACTTTGAAACAGAGTTAAAATTGCTGTAGTGAGAAACTTTTAAGTGCCGGGTCTTAGCTAACATTAAATAAAGCCGTGGACATCGCAACATCACACAAGAGAGCGGCTCACGTGAACTGACTGAAAACAGCACGAGTGATCACTTCGATGAATCAAACCTGTTTAAAAAACACATTACACAATTGATAAGGTACGAAAAGAATATGAAGCGACTGACGCATACAGGCATAAATTAAGCTCATAGACCTACAAAAGATTGCCATTTTTCTCCTGTACAACTATACGCTGCATTCTCAACAGTAAGCTTCCACGGCTTGGTCATATTCCAACCGGAGTGCTCAACTGACAACGTGGTATACAAAGACAACTTTAACAATCGCAATAAACGAACAATGAAACAACGGAGAACCCGTGCATTAAATAAAAAGGCTGCTTTTGTTTATAAAAACAATCATAATAGACGAACAATAAACCACTACAGAACCGCGAAGCAAGCAGAAAGGACAGACGTATATGCCGTTCGTTTATAAAACAGCGGAGAAGCTGTGTAAAGTCAGCTTCACAAAAAAACAGATCCTTAACAAATTGTTATTGGTATATTTTCCCTCAGTTTAAAAAGGTTTTCTTTTCTTCTTAATAAAAATTTAAAAGCAGTACTTCGCCGCTGCAAAGCGTGGGGATTTTGAAATATATATATATGTGAATGTATGTATGTATATATGTATGTCTATATATATATATGGCGGATGTTAGCAGATTGCTGGCCAACCACAAGCGTTACCTGGTAGGTAACCACCCATACAATCAGATTGTGACACAGACTACGAATGCCGTGAATGTAATTACCCCGATCTACATGCTGTCAAATAAACGAACCACACGCCGTGGCGCAACGTTAGGGGCATCGCCTCTGGCGCTGACGTCCGAGGTTCGATTCCCGAGAGGGAGTGCAGTGGAGTGTGTACGCCTGATGAGCCAAGAATTAGGGCGAAACACGTGTGGCGTACTCTTTGCATTTATTTGACAGTAAACTATTTCAACCATATATATATATAATATATATATATATATATATATATATATATATATGGAGATATGTAAATATATATATATGTATATATATGTGTCTGTGTGTGTGTATATATATATTGATATGTGTATATATATGTGTATCTGTGTATATATGTATATGTATATATATGTTTATGTGTGCCTGTGTATGTGTGTGTATGTATATATATATATATATATATATATATATATATGATAGCAAAACTCATAACAATAACAACACAATTGCATTGACAATCATGTTATGATATTTTTAAAATGTTTCCTTTTCTTTTTCATAACCTCTTTAACACTCTACTGTACTTCTCCGCTGCGAAGCGCGGGTATTTTGCTAGTAACATATAAAAGCAAAAATTGTGGCATAAATCATAACCTATTGTTCAATAAAATTAACAGAGGCAAATGGAACTTGTATTATTATTTTTTGTGAACAAATATAGAACTACATCTACAAGGTAAATATCAATAAAGTCAAATGTATACAACATATGAGAGCTAATCAGGTGTTCTTCAGGGATGGAGTTCTGGACAAATCTAATCACTCCAGACAAATTCTCAATGTTACAGCGATCCCTGGTACCATCACTTTTAATGCAAAGTCCAGGAGAGTCAGCTTTTTCATATTTGGTCCTGATATCTTTTACCACCATTTTGGCAAGAGTCTCAATTATTTCATTTTGAATTACATTGGATGTGTATTTTGCGTTGTCTGGGATGTATTTTACAATTTCTGCAAGTTTGGCATCTTTTTTGATTGTGTAATCAAAGAACTTAAGGAAAAGTCCCTCCTCCCCACCTTCGTGATTGTGACCACACAGAGCCAGTTCATTAACTGCAAGGAACTCAATGGCCTCCCCAATGCTGTTCACGTAATATCTATTCTTTTCTATCTGGGTTGGACCCAGTAATTGAACTATGCTTTCACCCGTCTCTGCCCGGCGCTGATACTCTTGCCATGTAGACATGGCTCTGACGTGTGGGATACTAGACGCGTGTTTGTGGAGGCCGCCACCGTCTTTTTCTAGAGCTTTTTTCCAATTAGTGTAGCCGTGTTTGGTGAATATGACCTCGCGGTCCGAATTGGAAAGACTAAATTTGCGACAGGCAAAGCAAAAGCTGGCAGAATATTCAAGCCATGGTCGAGACTGATACCAGCTTGCACTAAAACATCTGAGTGTCTTTCCGAATGCACACTTGGGATAATTAATTAAAATGGTCTGGGATGGGCTATCCATATTTAAGTCAGACAGACCGGACAGTATATTTTGTTGAAGGCAGAGGTTTGGAGTACCCGACACGGGCGCAGAGCTGGAGGATTATGTAGGCTTATCTACATCTTTTGGAGTTTCAGTTCCCGACGTGAGTGCGCTGTGCTCCGTGTTGGTAGCAGCGGTGCTGGGCTCAACCATGGAGCCAGCAGCTTGCGGAGGGACAGAGGTTGAAGATGTCTGCTTTTTAATAAGCCACCTATGCATAGCCTTTGGTGTTACCAACCAGAAAATAAAAGAAGAATGGAACATATACGTTGTTTTAATTAAAGAATGCGGTCAACAAGTTCAAAACGTGCTGTAAAATGTGCGGCGAAGTGACCTGTGAGCAGCACGGTGCCTGTCTAGTGGAGGAGACACTGACAGATACGCCGCAAATGTCCGGTAGTTGATAGCGTAGAGTCCACAACAACCCCTAAATCCTTCTCATAAGGTGTACTTTCAATTTTCAGACTTTCCATTGTGTATTCAAACCTCACATTTTTACTTTACATTTCCTTACATAAAGTTTTATTGGCCACAAATATGACCTGCGCCTGTATGCGGTCCAAGCCCCCTCTGTGATGATTCAGCAGATTCAAGATGATCTGCTAATCCACCTATCTTAGTATCATCTGCAAACGTAACCGGCTTCTTATTTATATTCCTATCCAAATCATTTGTATATTTTAAAAATAGCAGCGGCCCCAGCACTGACCCCCACTGTTAACATCACCCAATTCTGATGAGGTTCCTCACACCATCACCCTCTGTTTCCTGTGTCTGAGTCAATTCTGCACTCATCTACACCCCACACCCTGAACTGCCACTTCTTTTAGTTTGATGCCCAACCTCTCATGTGGCACCTTCTCGAATGCTTTCTGATACAGCGCATTGCCGCACCCACCACATGACAAACCAACTCAGGACCCCAGATTAGGACCTGAGTGCAGCCATGCAACGGGTGACACCTCAGCACCACACCAGTTCAGGTGGAATAGAACAGTGGGAGGATATTTTTTATGGTGGCTGGAGTGCCAATTCTGCCACCAACCCCCAGGTTTTTCCCTGCAGGTTGGAGGGTCTACACGCAGGGCTGGAAGGAGAAAATTGCAGGTTAAGGGCCCAATGGAGTAGAATCATTTTTGGCATTTACGGATTCCGAACCTTCCGATTGCCAGGGCAGACCCCCAGCCTCAGAGCCACCACTCCTACCCGCCCCGCTTTCTGAAAGTTCAGATAAATAATCTCATCTGATCCACCCACGTTGTATCGTTTTGTTGCTTCCCCGTAGAATTCCAACACGTTAGTAAAACATGACCTCCTTCTTCTGAACCCATGCTGACTGTTCAGTAAATCAATCAATCAATCAATCAATTCAATTTTATTTGTCATTCAGCAGAACATCCAAGATGTGCTGCAGAATGAAAATACGATGCACAAGACATTAATAAAAACACATAGTTAAAATCAGCCTACAATAAAATACTAAAATGCTTCATTTAAAAGACGAACAGCAGTAGGAAAAAAACTTTTTAAACCTGGTAGTTCTACATTTCGGGCTGCTGTACCTTCTGCTTGAGGGCATGAGGGAAAAGAGTTCAGAGGCAGGATAAGTAGGGTCTCTAGAAATCCGCACAGCTCTGGCCAGACAGCGTTGTTTTGCCAAATCTTGTACATTTGGCAACGGGGCTCCAATGATCCTCTCCGCAGCCCTCACCACTTTCCTCAGTGCTTTCCAGTTCGAAGCGCTGCAGCTCTCCTGCCACAGAGAGCTGCTGCTGGTTAGCACGCTCTCTATGGTCCCTCTGTAAAAAGTGGTGAGGACTGACTTACTGAGATGGGCCCTCTTTAGCCTCCACAGAAAGATCAAGCGCTGGTGAGCTTTCTTGATGATGGAGGAGGTGTGCAGGGACCAGGTGAGGTTGTTCATCACATTAACTCCCAGGAACTTAGTAGACTGCACAATTTCCACAGCAGTATTCTTAATGTAGACCGGGATGTGTATCAGCTGTTTCTTCCTGAAGTCGATCACCAGTTCTTTCGTTTTTTCGACATTCAGTATCAGATTGTTTTTATCCCACCATTCCACAAATGACTTCACCTCCTCTCTGTAATCCCCGTCGCCGTCACCTCAAATGAGACCCACCACTGTTGTGTCGTCCGCATACTTAATAATTTGGTTTGTGCTGAACTTGGCACAACAATCGTGGGTCATGAGCGTGAAGAGGAGGGGACTTAGAACACACCCCTGTGGAGAACCTGTGCTCAAGGAGATGGTATCTGATTTATTCTTTCCTACCCTTACGTACTGTGGCCTATCCATTAGAAAGTCCAATATCCAGTTTTGCAGAGGTATGCCCAGTCCCAATGGGCCCAGTTTGCTGATCAAATTCTGAGGGATGATGGTATTAAAAGCCGAACTGAAATCAACAAACAGCATGCGGACCATAGCGTCTCTATTCTCCAGATGTTCCAATGAAAAATGTGGTGCAATAGATATGGCATCCTCTGTGGCACGGTTGGAGCGGAAGGCGAATTGGAGTGGGTCAAATGAGGAGGGTAGGACAGAAGTAATGTGGTCCTTGATCAGCCTCTCGAAACATTTCATCACTATTGATGTTAAGGCTACAGGGCGATAGTCATTCATGGTTGTGGCTATGGGTTTTTTCGGAACTGGGATGATTTCTGAGGTTTTAAAGCAAGATGGCACAACAGCCATCCTGTTCTTGCCACATGTTGGTCAATCTCCTCCTTAACAGTTCCTTCTATTACTTTAGCTGTATGTTAAGCGTACTGGCATTTAGTTACTTGGATCTGTCCGATCACTTTTTTTTACATAACGGGATTCAGAATTGCTTTCAGAATTTCCCCAGTGCCCAACAACTTCCTAAAAATATGCGTCAAGCGTTTCTATCTGCACTCACTAACCTCAACTCAACGGTAAATATTATCTGGTCCTGGTGATTTGTTTGATTTCAGCCTGTTTAATCTGAGCAGCTCTTCTCTCTCTATGCTTTCTAAATCACTCAATACCTCTTTACTAGTCAGAAAAATGTGAGTTTAGAGCATCCGCTGTTTCACTGTATTTTTTAATTCTCCTTTGCTATTTGTGAATGCACTTCACCTCCTCTTGTTCTTTTCGCTCTATTATAAAAAAAAAAAAAAAAAAAATCAGGGTGGCACGGTGGCGCAGTGGGTAGCGCTGCTGCCTCGCAGTTAGAAGACCAGGGTTCGCTTCCCGGGTCCTCCCTGCGTGGAGTTTGCATGTGTCTCCGTGGGTTTCCTCCCACACTCCAAAGACATGCAGGTTAGGTGTATTGACGATCTTAAATTGTCCCGTGTGTGTGCTTGGTGTGTGTGTGATGCCCTGCCCAGGGTTTGTTTCCTGCCTTGCGCCATATGTTGGTTGGGATTGGCTCCAGCAGACCCCCGTGACCCTGTAGTTAGGATATAGCAGGTTGGATGATGGATGGATAAAAAAATCCTGGCAGGGAGACCAGGGAATACAATTTGACGTCCTGTGAGACAGAAGGACAGCTGCTGTACAGACTTTTAAATGATCAATGCACTGATCGACAAGCAGAACACGCAGCTCGGCAGCAGCAGCTGATCCATCCACATCTCCTTAGCTTGCATTCAGCAACCGACCCCCCGCCCCACCTTCACAACGAGAGCGGGAGAGACACAAAGTTTTGGGACCGTAGCGCGCCTGTAAGGTTTGAGCGAAGCGATCCAGACCTGATCATCTCGGAGAGACACTTGACGGCACGCGAGACTAGACATTACAACCTTAGGATGCAAAGCCCGGTTGACTTTTGCACATCATGCCCTACTTACAAACAATTTAAAACAAGTTCACGGACATCTGACCTCTCAGTTGTTGGAATGCTTTTGGCAGACAGACATCATGTGCTCCCAGCTCTTAAAACAACGATAAGCAGAACACACACAGCTCGCCAGCAGCAGCAAGCCAGCAGATGATCCGACTGCTTCTCCTTAGTGTGCGTTCAGCCCACCCACCCCTTCACAACGCAAGCAGCAGAGACGCAAAGTGGCAAAAGGACAGCTCCTGTACAGGCTCTGAAGTGATTGACGCAAAGCGCAACAAGCAGAACATGCAGCTCGCCAGCAGCAGAAAGACAGCAGCTGATCCTTTTAGCCGCCCCCCCCCCCCCCCCCCCCCTTCACAAGGCGAGCAGCGTTCTACATCCCGTGAGAAAGAGATGTAACCACGCCCGGGGCCCGAAATAAAGGACAAATATTGCTATTACAAAACTTTAAAAGTAAAAGTGAAAATAATGCAGATGTAACAATTCACATGAAAATAACAATCTCTTTAAATTGTGTATCCAGTAAACCAAACCCGGGGGTGCAGGAGGCAGAGCCCCCTAGTACTACTAAAATTCTGAATACGTCAACTTCTTTTCTCATTCAGAGAAGAGGAAAACGCATTCTAGAGATTTGTAGTTTCAGAAACAACCTGTTGCCCTCTAACTCAGGGGTCCTCAGTCATGGTACCGGAGGGCCGCAGTGGCTGCAGGTTTTTGTTCCAACCCAGTTGCTTAATAAGAAGCCCTTATTGCTCAAGTAACACTTCTGCTTCACTTTAGTTGTCTCGCTCATTAAGGTTTTGAACCCTTATTGCTTATTTTAGTGTTAAACAGCTGTATTCTACGTTTTGAATTGCTCCTTATTAGCAATGACATGCAAATCACACAAGAGACCAGCATTTAGATAGATGGATAGATATGAAAGGCAGTAAATGATAGATAGATTTAGATAAATAGATAGATAGATACTTTATTAATCCCAAGGGGAAATTCACATACTCCAGCAGCAGCATACTGATAAAAAACAAAATTAAATTAAAGAGTAATAAAAATGTAGGTAAAAACAGACAATAACTTTGAATAATTGTAACGTTTACCAACTCCTCCACCCCCCACGCCCCCGGGTGGAATTGCATAGTGTGGTGGAGGAATGATCTCCTCAGTCTGTCAGTGGAGCAGGACGGTGACAGCAGTCTGTCGCTGAAGCTGCTCTTCTGTCTGGAGATGATCCTGTTCAGTGGATGCAGTGGATTCTCCATGATTGACAGGAGTCTGCTCAGCGCCCGTCGCTCTGCCACAGATGTCAAACTGTCCAGCTCTGTGCCTACAATAGAGCCTGCCTTCCTCACCAGTTTGTCCAGGCGTGAGGCGTCCCTCTTCTTAATGCTGCCTCCCCAGCACACCACCGCATAGAAGAGGGCGCTCGCCACAACCGTCTGATAGAACATCTGCAGCATCTTATTGCAGATGTTGAAGGACGCCAGCCTTCTAAGGAAGTATCGTCGGTTCTGTCCTTTCTTGCACAGAGCATCAGTATTGGCAGTCCAGTCAGGTTTATGATCCAGCTGCACTCCCAGGTATTTATAGGTCTGCACCCTCTGCACACAGTCACCTCTGATGATCAGGGGGTCCATGAGAGGTCTGGTCCTCCTAAAATCCACCACCAGCTCCTTGGTTTTGCTGGTGTTCAGGTGTAGGTGGTTTGAGTCGCACCATTTAACAAAGTCCTTGATTAGGTTCCTATACTCCTCCTGCCCACTCCTGATGCAGCCCACGATAGCAGTGTCGTCAGCGAACTTTTGCATGTGGCAGGACTCCGAGTTGTATTGGAAGTCTGATGTATATAGGCTGAACAGGACCGGAGAAAGTACAGTCCCCTGTGGCGCTCCTGTGCTGCTGACCACAATGTCAGACCTGCAGTTCCCGAGACGCACATACTGAGGTCTGTCTGTAAGATAGTCCACGATCCATGCCACCAGGTATGAATCTAATCCCATCTCTGTCATCTTGTCCCTAAGGAGCAGAGGTTGGATGGTGTAGAAGGCGCTAGAGAAGTCTAGAAACATAATTCTTACTGCACCACTGCCTCTGTCCAAGTGGGAGATGGATCGGTGTAGCATATAGTTGATGGCATCCTCCGCTCCCACCTTCTCCTGGTATGCGAACTGCAGAGGGTCAAGGGCGTGGCGGACCTGTGGCCTCAGGTGGTGAAGCAGCAGCCTCTCCATGGTCTTCATCACATCTGACGTCAGAGCGACAGGCCGGAAGTCATTCAGCTCACTAGGACGTGATACCTTTGGGACTGGGGTGATGCAATTTCTCCATTTAGCTTGTTACCATTTACTCCTCTGTGTATTTATCTTGCACTATTGGATTTAATTAAATATTTGGAAGGAAAGTGAAGAGAAAAATTTTGTCATTTTGGATGATATCCTTAGAAAAGGGAAGAACTCACTGATGACCTTGAATGGTCGAGTCACACTGCAGCAGTAGTCAAGAAAGCTCAACCACGCCTCTAGTTTCTCAGGAGACTGAGTTAGGCCCGGATGTCCCCCACAACCCTCTGCAGATTCTACAGATGTACTGCGGAGTCCATCCTGGTACAGCAACTGCTCAGTTCAGGACTGCAGAGCTCAGCAGCGGGTGGTGAACACAGCACAGCAGATCACGGGCACATAGCTCCCTGCCATCCAGGACATCCACACTACACGCTATCTCAGGAAAGTGACCCGTATCAGGCGGGACCCCAGCCACCCTGCACTGTCACTTTTCACCCTCCTCCCATCTGGGAAGCGACTAAACTCCATTGGGACGCGCACCTCCAGGTTCAGGAGCAGTTTCTACCCAACAGCAATCAGGTAACCTTGTGTCACCTCCACTGCTACCTGCACATATATGTCTGCCACTGTCCCTATTTATTCCTAGGATTCTGGTTTTATTTATTTACTTATTTATATTCATTTATTTCTGCGGTGGGCTGGCGCCCTGCCCCGGGGTTTGTTTCCTGCCTGGCGCCCTGTTTTGACTGGGATTGGCTCCAGCAGACCCCCGTGACCCTGTAGTTAGGTTATAGCGGGTTGGATAATGGATGGAAGGATTGGATATTCATTTATTTATTGTGTGTGGTTTTGTTTTGTCTTTGTTCACTGTCTGCAGGGGCACATGCAAGCGAGCATTTCATTGTACAGTAATCCCTCACTTATCGCGGGAGATAGGTTCCAAGGCCGACCGCGATAACTGAATTTCCGCGAAGTAGGGACACCATATTTATTTAATTATTTAACGTGTATTTGGACGTTTTTAAACCCTCCCTGTATTGTTTACAACCCACCCTTTACTCTATTAATAACAGGGACAACTGCTAAGCAATATGAAATCGGTAGATAAGTTTACACGTACTGTATAGCGAAGTACACGTAGCAGCTTGTAGGCGGTCATGACGTCGTCGATCTTGTTGCAAAGATTCCTAAAGCAGATTCCATCCAGACTACTGCCTTATCACGTCCACTTGCAACTCGTTTTGCGCCCTGCTTAAAGAACACTGCGGCCATAGATCTTATATGCTTTTCCACCTTTTTAAATAAAAAGAATCGTGGACTCACTGATGCCGTAATGGTGTCCTGCAGCGGTGTAGCTGTTCCCTTCCTTCAACATATCCAAAACTTTTACCTTTTCTGCAATCATTTGCATCTTCTGTTGGCGCTTGGACACGGCCCCTGCAGCAGTAGCACGTTAATGCTGAATGAGTGAGATGAGACTTCCTGGTTAATGCAGCACTCCGTCGCTGAGCCAATCAGCAGCACACAGGAACTTAACTGCGTGCTCTGATTGGGTAGCTTCTCAGCCATCCGCCAATAGCATCTCTTGTATGAAATCAACTGGGCAAACCAACTGAGATAGCAAGTACCAGAAGTAAAAAGACGCATTGTCTGCAGAAACCCGCGAAGCAGCGAAAAATCCGCGTTATATATTTAAATATGCTTACATATAAAATCCGCGAAGTCGTGAATCCGCGAAAAGTGAACCACGAAGTAGCGAGGGATTACTGTACATGGTACACATGACAATAAAGAATTGAATTGAATTGAACATCTAGGATATGAGAATGACCTGACATGGCAGAGTTAAGGCAATTAACAAGCCATGAAATTAAATTATTGCCAAGAATTGCTTTCTAATTAAGCAATCGGGTTAGAACAAAAACCAGCAGCCACTGCGGCCCTCCAGGACTGTGACTGAAGACCCCTGCTCTAAATAATCTGGAATGCGTTGTTTTTTTTGAGTAACAATTTGATTTTTTTTTTCTGTGTTGAATGTCACAAAAGTCACAAAACTGTCACATAAAGGGCCAGGCTCAACTGCTTTCATGCCAGAGCGGACTTTGCCTACCTGTTATACTTTTATGAGACCGTTGACAATGAGCTGATCTCTTTCCATGGAGCTTTTTATGAGTTCCCGTGATACATTAATGGCTTATCAACCCCTGCATAAAAGGTAATTATTAACTCGCTCAACACCTTTCTAAATTCAAGTTTCTTTTGTTCCACTTTTGCAATTTGAATAGGTCACTTTATGTCTCTAAACTTTGCACCCTGACACACATAAAG
Source organism: Erpetoichthys calabaricus (assembly GCF_900747795.2). Lineage (NCBI taxonomy): Eukaryota > Metazoa > Chordata > Cladistia > Polypteriformes > Polypteridae > Erpetoichthys > Erpetoichthys calabaricus. The sequence continues at coordinate 153,392,282 of NC_041405.2, read as the reverse complement.
GTAAAATTCTTGCATCTTTTAAAATTTACATTTTGCAGCTCACACTGTGGCCATTTCTACATTTGCAGATGTTCCTTTAAAAAGAGCAGGTCAGCACCATTTGGGCTGTGTAGCGGAATGCGACTTTGGCGGTTGCTGAGGCAAAAACTCGGCGTGGGAGGAGTTTGGGGAGGCCATGGAGAACGACTTTCGGACGGCTTCGAGGAGATTCTGGTCCACCGTCCGGCGTCTCAGGAAGGGGAAGCAGTGCAGTGTCAACACTGTATATGGTGGGGATGGTGCGCTGCTGACCTCGACTCGGGACGTTGTGGGTCGGTGGGGGGAATACTTCAAAGACCTCCTCAATCCCATTAACATGCCTTCCAATGAGGAAGCAGAGCCTGGGGACTCGGAGGTGGGCTCCCCCATCTCTGGGACTGAGGTCACCAAGGTGGTCAAAAAACTCCTTGGTGGCAGGGCCCCGGGGGTGGATGAGATACGCCCGGAGTTCCTCAAGGCTCTGGATGTTGTAGGGCTGTCTTGGTTGACACATTCATGCGATGTTGCAGAGACATCAGGGACAGTACCTCTGGATTGGCAGACTGGGGTGGTGGTCCCCCTCTTTAAGAAAGGGGACCGGAGGGTGTGTTCCAACTACAGAGGGATCACACTCCTCAGCCTCCCTGGAAAAGTCTATTCAGGGGTCCTGGAGAGGAGGGTCCATCGGATAGTCGAGCCTCGGATTCAGGAGGAACAGTGTGGTTTTCGTCCTGGTCGCGGAACAGTGGACCAGCTCTATACCCATAGCAGGGTCCTGGAGGGTGCATGGGAGTTTGC